>NC_137036.1:13093811-13106311 GCF_032717465.1 Coenobita brevimanus
ATTAGGTGGGTCTAGGGTGGTTTAACGACTGAATTGGGCTGTTAAGAGGTTGAATTGGGTTGTTAAGATGGCGAACGATAATTAGGTGGGTCTGGGAAGGTTTAACGATTGAATTGCGCTGTTAAGAGGTTGAATTGGGTTGTTAAGAGATGGCGAACGATAATTAGGTCGGTCTGGGATGGTTTAACGACTGAATTGGGCTGTTAGGAGATTGAATTGGGTTGGGAGATGACGAACGATAATTAGGTGGGTTTGGAATGGGATTGAAACATACTGGGAGGCTGGATGAGGCGGACAACTGATTTCTTTTTAATGCCAGGAAGAAGGAACTCAGGGCCAGAAGCGCGAAAAATTCTTCCCTCCAAAAATAAAATAAAACCAAAATAACAGACAGCCAAATTCAAGACCCGTTCATCTGAGGGAGGTGTCTATCTATCTGTCTATCTATCTATCTTACTGTCTGTCCATCTATCTATTTATCTGTCTGTCTGTCTGTCTATCTATCTATCTATTTGTCCATTTATCTATATCTATCTATCTGTTTGTTCATCTATCTATGTCTATCTATCTATCTACCTGTCTGTCAATCTATCCATCCATCTATCTGTCTATCTATCTATCTATCTATCTATAGCCAGACGCCTTAAGCCCATAAGGGGTGGCCACAATCAAATCGCCTCCATGTCACCCTGTCCCCTGCCATTTCACTGCCCTCCCCCCAACTTACACCCCCCTCTCCCTTATACCTCTCCACCTCATCCCTCCACCTCATCCTCGGTCTTCCCCTCCCTCTCCCCCTCATTTACATACACTCTCCTCGTCAGTCTCTCACTCTCCAAGCCTCTAATTTACACCCCCCTCTCTCATATACCTCTCTACTCCATCCCTCCACCTCATCCTCGGCCTCTTACTCTCCTAGTTAGTTTCTCACTCCATCCCCCCAACTAACACCCCCTCCCTGTTAATTAAAAACCCAAACTACCCAACTAACGAGGCTGTTTGAGGTCAGACGAGGTCATTAAGTGGCGGAGGAAGGTGATGGGCAATTAAGAAAGCAATTAAGAGCCTAATTAGAATTCTGAATGTTGGTACAGGAGGAAAACAGGGTAGGGGCTGCGTCTCCTTGGTTACTAGTCAAAATAATCCAGATACTGCGTTGTAGGTGTGTGAAATAGGATGAGATGTGAGGGTAGGGCCAGCGTCTCCTTGGTTACTAGTCAAAATAATCCTGACATTGCGTTCTACTGTGAAATTCAATGAGATATAAGTGTAGAGGGATGCGTCTCCTTGGTTACTAGTCAAATTATTGATACTGCGTTGTAGATGTGTGAAATGGAATGGGTTGTGAGGGTAGGGGCTGAGTCTCCTTGGTTACTAGTCAAATTATTCTGATATTGTGTTGTAGATGTGAGAAATAGGATGAGTTATGAGGGTAGGGGCAGCGTCTCCTTGGTTACTAGTCAAAATAATCCTGATATTGCGTTGTAGATGTGTGAAATGGAATGGGTTGTGAGGGTAGGGGCTGCGTCTCCTTGGTTACTAGTCAAAATAATCCTGATATGGCGTTCTACTGTGAAATTCAATGAGATATAAGTGTAGGGGGCTGCGTCTCCTTGGTTACTAGTCAAATTACTGATATTGCGTTGTAGATGTGAGAAATAGGATGAGTTGTGAGGGTAGGGGCTGCGTCTCCTTGGTTACTAGTCAAAATAATCCTGATATGGCGTTCTACTGTGAAATTCAATGAGATATAAGTGTAGGGGGCTGCGTCTCCTTGGTTACTAGTCAAATTACTGATATTGCGTTGTAGATGTGAGAAATAGGATGAGTTGTGAGGGTAGGGGCTGCGTCTCCTTGGTTACTAGTCAAAATAATCCTGATATGGCGTTCTACTGTGAAATTCAATGAGATACAAGGGTAGGGGATGCGTCTCCTTGGTTACTAGTCAAACTTCCTGAAATCTGACTCCACCTGGCCATCAGCTCGACTAAAAGGGGCCTATGGATTTTGCCAACTTGAAACGCCCAAACTATAGGAGTAGGAAATGAATAAATGATGCAGGAGAGACAATGGTATATGTTGAGATAATCGCACTGTCTGCTGGTGTGGGCGTGGGCGTGGCAGTGGGAGCAGGAAATGAATAAAATGACGCAGGAGAGGCACTGAAATATACTGAGACGATGGCACAGGCTGCTGGTGTGGGCGTGGCAGAGGGAGTGGGAAGAGGAGCGTTATATATCACTCTGGCGTCAGTGTATGGTTACCACCCAGCGTCACAGGTCACGTAAACGATGATATTTGAGAGATATTTTCACTGAACACTCCTTTTTCGTAATGCATCGCTCTAGATAGATGAAAATAGACACAGAAAAAGAATTATATATATTAGAGTTAGATTTGCAGTGACTTTTTCCACGTTTACAAAAAAATATATATATATATATTACAAAACGGATATATGGTGAGGGTACGTAGCACATTCTATATACCGAATTATTCTCCACATGACACCTGACTAACCAATTAAATGTTGATGATAAAGAGATGGAATGAGAGGACGAGGTGTGCCACGTAAAATAAATCGCTTGAGAAAATGTGCTACCACCCCCTCCGATGCCACAAAGAAAACGGGAGTTGATTATCGTAGACTTTAGTAAATAAGTTTGTAAATATTCTCTCTCTCTCTCTCTCTCTCTCATAAAATCTCCTCCTCTTTCTGTACTTACCTACCTACTTACCTACCTACCTACCTACCTACCCATCTACCTACCTACCTACCTACCTACCCATCTACCTACCTACCTACCTACCTACCTACCCATCTACCTACCTACCTACCTACCTACCCATCTGCCTACCTACCTACCTACCTACCCACCCATCTACCCATCTACCTACCTACCTACCTACCTACATACCTACTTACCTCTCTCTCTCTCTCTACCTGCCATCCTAATCTATCTATCTATCCATCTATCCATCTATCTATCTATCCATCTATCTATCTATCTATCTATCATCCATATCTATCTATCTATCTATCCATCTATCTATCTATCTATCCATCTATCTATCCATCTATCTATCTATCTATCCATCTATCTATCCATCCATCTATCTATCCATCCATCTATCTATCTATCTATCCCTCTATCTATCTATCCACTACACACCCCTACTTTAACACACATATATAGACTATATTTATATATATTCTTAATAGATATATACATCTATTTGTATCTTTAATATAACCCGTATTTATATAGTGTTACTCTCTCTCTCACTATCTAGCTGTCTATCTATCTATCTATCTATCTATCTATCTGTTAATCTTCCTCCTTCCATCTCACAATCCTCTCTCTCTCTCTCTCTCTCTCTCTCTCTCTCTCTCTCTCTCTCTCTCTCTCTCTCTCTCTCAGAAGCACTAATCACATCTATATATATGTCTATCTATCTATATATCTATCTGTACACCTCCTGTCCTTAACATGTATACCCTCATTTAGTACACATAGGTTTGGCCTGTGTGCACCTAAAAATACACATACATAAAGATACACACAGACACACGTACATACAGGTATACATGGACATATATACACTTACACATACATACATACATATACACACATCAACAGATTTACGCACATATACACATGCACACATATACGTACATAGAGGTGTACATGGATATACATACACATACATAGATATATTTACACATGGATATACGTACACACAGATATACACAGATTTACACAGGTATACATACACATACATACGTACATACAGGTATACATGGATACGTACATGTTCAGTGAATACTCTTTGGTTTGTTGGTTTGTGTATGTTTATAAGTTACACACACAGATATACATACATACACGCATAAGACACACACACACACACACACACACACACACACACACACACACACACACACACACAATAAGAAACATACACACTCACTCATTCACACACACACACACACACACACACACACACACACACACACACACACACACACACACACACACACACACACACACACACACACACACACACACACACAATAAGAAACATACAGTCACTCATTCACACACACACACACACACACACACACACACACACACACACACAATAAGAAACATACACAGTCACTCATTCACACACACACACACACACACACACACACACACACACACACACACACACACACACACTCACAATAAGAAACATACACAGTCACTCATTCACACACACACACACACACACACACACACACACACACACACACACACACACACACACACACACATGGACAGGTGAAGGAGTAAAAATAAAAATTACTTCTATAATTCTGAATATTATTTACCTTATGATACTGAGAGAGAGAGAGAGAGAGAGAGAGAGAGAGAGAGAAAGTTGGGTTTATCGTGTGTGTGTGTGTGTGTGTGTCTGTGAGAGAGAGAGAGAGAGAGAGAGAGTTGGGTTTATCGTGTGTGTATGTGTGTGTGTGTGTGTGTGTGTGTGTGTGTGAATGAGTAATTGTGTATGTTTCTTATTGTGTGTGTGTGTGTGTGTGTGTGTGTGTGTGTGTGTGAGTGTGTGTGTGTGTGTGTGTGTGTGTGAGTGTGTGTGTGTGTGTGTCAGGGAGAGACAGACACACAGACACACGGAGACAGAGAATGCGTATTTGTTTTTATTTTGTTTTCTAATTAACCACCTGTCCTAATTAACCACCTGTCCTAATTGACCACCTGTACTAATTAACCACCTGTCCTAATTACCACCTGTCCTAATTAACCACCTGTTCTAATTAACCACCTGTTCTTCTAATTAACCACCTGTCTTAATTAACCACCTGTCCTAATTAACCACCTGTTCTAATTAACCACCTGTTCTAATTAACCACCTGTTCTAATTAACCACCTGTCCTAATTAACCACCTGTTCTTCTAATGACCTTAATTTGGTGTAATTATATCCTCTTTTAAATTATCTTGGTAACAGATAGATAGATAGATAGATAGATAGATAGATAGATAGACAGACAGACAGACAAACACATAAAAGGAGTGACAGACAGACAGACAGACAAACCAGACCAGACACGCAACCCCCTCGCACTGCGGGTGTAAAGATCACTAATACGACTGGAAACCAATTATATTTAACATCACATCATTAAAATCATTAGCCTACCTAAGCGATACCTATTAAGGATTATCTTGCCTACCTTGCCCTAATGAGGTGTAATTTTACCTGTAATTAAGAGAGTGCCGGTAGGTAGGTAGGGTGGGGAAGGTTGGGTTGGGTAGGGTAGGGTAGGGTAGGGTAGGGTAGGGTAGGGTAGGGCAGGGTAGGGTAGGGTGAAGTGAGGTGGGATAGGATAGGGTGGGGAAAGGTAGGGTGGGGTAAGGTAGGGTTGGGTAGGGTAGGGTGGGGTAAAGTAGGGTAGGGTATGGTGGGGTTGGGTAGGGTAGGGTGGGGTTGGGTAGGGTAGGGTGGGGTAAAGTAGGGTAGGGTAGGGTGGGGTTGGGTAGGGTAGGGTGGGGTTGGGTAGGGTAGGGTAGGGTAGGGTGGGGTTGGGTAGGGTAGGGTGGGGTAAAGTAGGGTAGGGTAGGGTTGGGTAGGGTAGGGTTGGGTAGGGTAGGGTGGGGTAAAGTAGGGTAGGGTAGGGTAGGGTTGAGTAGGATGGGGTTGGGATGGGTCAGATAGGGTTGGGTAGGGTAAGGTGTGGTAGGGTGAGGAAGGGTATGGTAGGGTGGGGTGGGGTGGGGTGGGGTTGGGTAAGGTAGGGTAGGGTTGGGTAGGGATGAGGTAGGGTTGAGTAGGGTAGAATAGGGTAGGGTAGGGTAGGGTGGGGTGGGGTGGGATAGGGAAGGGTAGGGCAGGGTGGGGTGGGGTGAGAAAAGGTAGGGAAGGGTAGGGTGGGGTAGGATGAGGTAGGGTTGGATAGGGTGGGGTAGGGTAGAGTAGGGTAGGGTGGGGTGCGGTAGAGTAGGGAAGGAGAGAGACAGAGAGAGAGAGAGAGAGAGAGAATTAAAGATATCTCACATTTCTATTTTCTAGTGTTTGTCCGCTTGCTTCCCTATCAGTGAGATGTTGCCATGGTAACGATGAGGACGGTAGGCAGGTAGAAAATCTCTCTTTCTCTCTCTCTCTCGCTCTCTCTCTCTCTCTCTCTCTCTCACTTCTATAATTTTCATGCCTAACCTTTCCACATGTGTCTATCTATCTATCTATCCATCTATTTATCTATTTTTCTCTCTATCTATCTATCTACCTATCTATCTATCTACCTATATATATATCTCTCTCTATCTATCTATTTATCTATCTATCAGACGCACTTCCTTCATAACACACATAACTACCGTCCTCCCGGCAACAGACACACACACACACACACACACACACACACACACACACACACACACACACGTTCACAAACAAGTCAGCGTTGTGATGGTAACGCCAGTGAGGTCGGGTCATGTTTGGTGTACACATGTGCGTAAACTCAAAACACACGTACACACAGCAGTAACAGTCATAAACATACACACAGGAGTCAAAACACACATACATATGAGCGTAGTCAAAACACACGCACACAAAGCTTGAGACATGTACACATACATACACATACACATATATATATATACACTAATACACATACATACATGAGTCTCCTTGGTTACTAGCCAAATCCACCCTCTAGTCTACACCTGGCCATCAACTGAGCTGAAAGGGGTTAGGGATCTTTGTTATGAGGTAGGAATGAGTCTCCTTGGTTACTAGTCAAAAGGCAAATTCGCTGTTGTGATAATATTGACAATTTGCTTTGTGATTTATTATCCTCATTAGATAATTCTTGTATAGATAGATAGATAGACAGAGAGATAGATAGATAGACAGACAGACAGACACATAAATATACAGATTAACTGATAGGCAGACAAAAAATACACACACACACACACACACACACACACACACACACACACACACAAAAGAGCAGTCCACACACACACACACACACACACACAAGCGCAGTCCACACACACACACACACACACACACACACACACACACACACACACACACACACACACACACACACAAGGCCCCAAACCTCTACAAGTTATGGACTGCGGGCTCGATGTTGTGTCTTTCCAAACAACAGCACTCTACCCAGTATATAAGGCTCCCCCCAAACACCCACCCCCACAATACACCCCCCAGACGCCTCACAGTGTACTTACAAGTGCTGTAGTACAAGGGAGGGTGTACATTCTTGAGAGGAAAGTTCGCCTGTGCTGTGTGGTGGAAGAGAAGTACATATATAGAAAATTGAGAGTGTACTTTAAGGGGACACTGGAGAAAAGGAAACTAAGGCTGAAAAAGGGAAGGACAGGGTAATTTCCTCCATTAATTTTAACCCCTGACTATCTAGAGAGGACCTCAGAATTTGTGTGGTCTGTATATCTATGTAACACCATGTAATTTAAATGAAAAATTAATACGCATCAGAAAAAAAGACGTGTTACTGGAAAACTGAACCAAAAAAAGCCACCAGCAAATATTTAATGTGAAAAAAGATAGAAAAAGTAATTGACGAGAAGGACTGAAAAATGCTGACATACACTCCACTACCAGGCTAAAAAAATAATACTGAACCAGGTAAATGAATCAGTAGAGTGAGACAACGAACCATCAACTGAACTCAGCAAAACATCAATTGAATACAACTAGACATCAACCGAATACATCTGGACATCAATTGAATACATCTGGACATCAACTGAATACACCTGGACATCAACTGAATACACCTGGAATCAACTGAATACACCTGGACATCAACTGATTACACCTGGACATCAACTAAATACACCAAGAGAAACTGAGCTATGAAACAGGAACACCAGATCGATTACTGAAAATACCAAAGCACTGACTGAATCCACTGAGCCTCTGCTGAAGATACTGAGCCACTGCTGAGGAAACTAAGCCAGTGAGTGAAGAAATTAACCCTCAGCTGAAGCAAACAAGAGACCAAACCAGCAGGAGTAGCAGAAGAATAGGTTTACTAAGGTGGCCATTTTCCGAAGAGACACAACCTCAAGTGGATCATGCAAATGCGGGTCCACCTCCTCCTTTCCCTGCTTCTGGTGGGGCAGTGGACGACTCATCTCCACTACCCTCCCTTCACCAGCGCTCAACCCTCTAATGGTGAATCCAACTCGGGGGCTTTCAACAACAGTGTGACCTCCTTGATAGAGCTCTTTCGTGACCAGCTTTCCGTGATCAGCAAACCATTTTACGAAGCCCTTACCAGCTCCAATAAGTCCCTCAGCGATTTCTTCAGCAGGCAGTTAATCACGTCAACCATCGCTGACCTGATTGAAAAAGAGGTAGTCAAGCAAGGCATCATAAAAGGCGAGACTCTGAACGGTACTGTCAAAGAGGGGGATGCTTTGAGTGGCGCTTCGAGTGGTACTGTGAAAAAGGAAGACGCTTTGAGTGGTACTGTGAAAGATGAGGATGGTTTGAGTGGTGCTGCGGAACAGGGTGATGCCTCAAGTGGTGCTGCAGAACAGGGTGATGCTTCCAGTGCTGCTACAAAAGAGGGCGAGGCTTCGATTGTTGCTTCAAGTGGTGCTGCGAAAGAGGGTGAGGCAGATGACTTGAATTCAGTGACCACCAAAGCCACGAACGCGACCTGGATCGATGTAGTCCTGGATTTACTGCACAGAAACTCTATACTCTGGTCAATTCAAGCTAATGAAACAACCGGTTCAAGTAAATTAGTCTCACGATCACCTGACCGCTTCGAATCACCCGAACTCTCCGACAACTCCATCGATGACCAAGGAGCGTCCCTCGCCGCACTCTTCAAGAACTTATTCAATTCCCTTCTACCTAATCGTACACAACCTTCCAGCCAATCAACTCTCTCCAAACTGGCAACAGATCCCCAATCCTCTGACAACTCGATCGATGACCAAGGAGCGTCCCTCCGTGCGCTCTTCAAGAACTTCCTCAATTCCCTTCTACCTAATCGCACAACCTCTTCCAGCCAATCAACTCTCTCCAAACCGGCAACAGATCCCCAATCCTCCGGCAACTCCATCGGTGACAGAAGTGGGTTTATCCGCGCGCTTTTTGAACAAGGCTTCCGGCAAAACAGGATCCCCGATGTGTCAGCGAAGAATGCGTCAGCGCAGAACGAGTCAGTTGCAAGGACTTCCACAAACGCTTCTGCAACAGCCAATCAAGGGACCGGCTTTGCAACATCAATGCCTGAATCATCAATGCCAGAATTAGCATCAGATTCACCTTTTGCATCAACGAGCTCAGAATCATCAACGCAAGACTCATCAACGCCAGAACTGTCCATCTCAGTAGCATCAAAATCGCCAGCAGAAGAGTCATCAACAGAGTCACTCATTTTGACATCAACAGAGGCAGAGTCATCAATATCAGCCCAAGAATCATCAACAGAATCATCAACACCGGGACCAGAGGAATCTTCATCATTCGAATCATCAATGGTATCAGAAGAATTGACGTCAGAATCATCAACAGTGGAATCATCAACCGAGGAATCAAGTTCAGAATCATCAACAGTGGAGTCATCAACCGAAGAATCAAGTCTAGAATCATCAACGCAGGAGTCAATCATCAACTCAGAATCAATCAATGTTACGTCCCAAGAATCAACACTAGAATCAGTCAGTTTTGCATCAACAGAATCATCCAGCCTTACATCAACTTTAGAATCATCAACAGACTCATCAACAGCATCAGAAGGAGAGTCAGAATCATCAACACTAGAATCATCAACGCTGGAATCACAGTCATCAATCTTAGTATCACCCAAGTTTGAGTATAACGCGCTGGGCAACCTCTCACTCAATTTCACTCACCCACACGCGCACGCAAATCCACACAGGACACCCAAGCAGCACACGCCACCCGCACTCAACCAGACAGACGCACTCAACGCCACACGCAACCTCACGCACACACTCAACGCCACAGATGCACTCAATCACACAACACCTCTTCCTAAGCAAACATCACTTACGGACGAGGAAATATCAGTTTACGACCAAGCAGAGGTAGGTAATCAAACAGAATCCTACCACGACCACACCACAGCCTCCGACGACCAGGCACTGCCATCCAGTAGTACCCCAGCCCCCTACGACCACACCGAACCACCCCAGAACCAGACACGACCATCCCACGACCAGGCACGACCACTAGGACCCCAGGACGACCAGACACGACCCCCTGACGACCACACAGGGGGATCTAGGGACCAGGGACGACCAGACGCGGAGGGTGAACGACCATACCAACGCATCATGCCTCCCTACGACTACCAAAGACCACCAGGGAACGACTCAGGGCTATATGACGACTACACGACCCCCCTCAAGTCCCTAGTCGTGCCCACCTTCAGCCAGAAGCCTGAAGTATTCAAAAATATAGTCCTGAATGCTATGTTAAAGACTTCACAAGAGATTATAGAGAGTTTGATCGTTCTTATAGGGGGTCCAGGCGCTAGTAGACAGAGACATCAGTATCTGGACTTCTTGACTAAGGGACTGAGGGTCGTGCTAAGCCAAGACGACCTCCTGAAGACGCTAGGAGTGGTCGTGAAGATGAAGGAGACGAACCACACGCCTTGCATCCTGGACAAGTGCTGGAAACAAAGCTTTGACTGTCTCAAGATTGTGTTTATGCTACAGAACTGCACCGTGGTAAGGCTTGGCGATTTGTCTGTCTGTGTCTATCTGTCTACCTATCTATCTATCTATCTATCTGTGTCTGTCTGTGTCCTCGTCCTCTTTATCTCTCTATCTGTCTAATAGACAGGTATTGCCAGATTCGTATATTACCTTCAGTGCTACTAATATTCCCATCTCCAAAAGTATTGAAATTCTTGGTGTCTCACTTAACAGTGCCCTCAGCTGGACCTCTCACGTCAGATCACTTGCTAAAACCGCCTCAAAGAAACTTGGATTATTGTACAGAGTCCGTAACTTCTTCACTGACGAGCAGTTGGCTATAATTTATAAGAGTCCTGTGCGCTCTCAGCTTGAATATTGCTCACCCTTGTGGAATGGTTGTGGAGAGGTTGCATTAAGACAACTAGACAAAATTCAGAACAAAGCTGTTAGAATTATTAACAACCCTGCCATTACAAATAAACTACCTCCCCTGCAAGTAAGAAGGAATGTTGCCTCCCTTGCATTATTTTACAGATATTTTTATGGCAAATGCTCAGACGAAGTTGCGTCCATGGTGCCACCTCTCCATGCCTTCCCTCGTGCTACACGGGCATCTGGTAGCGCTCATGACTGGAATGTCACTCAGCCATATTGCAGAACTTCTGCCTATCAGAATTCTTTCATTCCCCGAACTGCATCTCTCTGGAACTCGCTTCCCCAGAGTTGTTTCCCTCCAAACTTCAACCCACAGCTGTTCAAGTCCAACTGTTACAGATATTTTATGAACAGAGGACACCAGTAATCTGGTGTATGGATTAGCTTTTTATTCATTTGTTTTTCCTTCCTCTGTTCTGTTATTAATATATATATATATATATATATATATATATATATATATATATATATATATATATATATATATATATATATATATATATATATAGTCATGTCTGTCTGTCTGTCTATCTCTCCATCTACCAGTCTATATATCTGTTCGTCTCTGTTTATCTATCAATCAGTTCCTCTCTCTCTCTCTCTCACTTTCTCACTCACTCACTCATTCTCTCACCTACAGGAGATGGGGGTCCCTGGGGGGTACAAGGGCCCCTGGATCGTAAATGAAGCAATACGACTCGTTCTGGATGACCCTCACAAGGTACGTAGTCGTGTGGTGGTGGTGGTGGTGGTGGTGTAGTAGTAGTAGTAGTTGTTGCCTAGGCAGTCTGGCCGAACAGCCCCGAGTCCCTAAGGAAGGCCACGGCCGAGACCGGGCTTTCCCACAGAGCTGTCAAGGAGTGTATGTTGTGTTGTTGGTGTAGGTGATTGTGTGCAATGCAGTCTTGCATAATGTGCTTAATAGTATGGGGTGCTGTGTTGCAGATTGTGTGCAATGCAGTCTTGCATAATGTGCTTAATAGTATGGGGTGCTGTGTTGCAGATTGTGTGCAATGCAGTCTTGCATAATGTGCTTAATAGTATGTGGTGCTGTGTTGCAGATTGTGTGCAATGCTGTCTTGCATAATGAGCTTAATAGTATGTGATGCTGTGTTGCAGATTGTGTGCAATGCAGTCTTGCATAATGTGCTTAATAGTATGGGGTGCTGTGTTGCATCCTGGACAGGCATCAGCGACGGAGTCATCCAGCCTCTTCTGGTAGCTTAAGAGGGCTGGATGGTGCCCACATCTCAGCCTGGCCAGGTGGACCCTGTCCTCACGAGGGAGATAGGATTCAGAAGGGTGGATGTCAGGA
>NC_137036.1:13113811-13116311 GCF_032717465.1 Coenobita brevimanus
CCACGGACCCTATCTAATCGGATCAGGAAGGGAATTGTAGTTAAAATAGAAAGCGGGTGTTTTTCGCGCTTATACGGACACTTTCCCGCCAAGCCTCGGGGATCATAAGCGTTCATAAAGACTGCCAGGATGTAAACAAAGAGGATTCAATTCAACTTAAATAAATGAAAAACTATATATAATGATTCCTTGAGTAGCTTATTGTACGAGAAAATCTATTATTATTATCATTATTATTATTATCATTATTATTATTATTATTATTATTATTATTATTATTATTGCGCCTGAATGTAAACAAACAGGATTCGATTCGACTAAAGTAAATGAAAAAATATATATACTAATTCCTTGACTGGCACTGGACCTTATTGTACGAGAAAATCTATTATTATTATTATTATTATTATTATTATTACTGTTGTTATTTATCATACATCATTTTCATAATTCACCGTCGTCATCTTTATCAATTCTCTCTCTCTCTCTCTCTCTCTCTCTCTCTCTCTCTCTCTCTCTCTCTCAACACTCATACACACAAACTCACTTTCCTTGCTCTCTCATGCATGTAAAGCACTCATGAACACACAGAGCACGTTCTCTCTCTCTCTCCCTCTCTCTCTCTCTCTCTCTCTCCCTCTCTCTCTCTCTCTAACAAATATCAACGAGATTAGGGTATTAAGCCAAATATGATAAGTAATTTAACAGTAAAAGTAGTTGTAGTAGTAGTAGCAGTAGTAGTGGTGGTGGTAGTGGTGGTGGTGGTAGAAGTAATTGTAGTAGCAGTAGTAGTTGCAGTAGTAGTATTGGTGGTGGTGATGGTGGTATACACACACACACACACACACACACACACACACACACACACACACACACACACACACATGCACACACACACACACACACACACACACACACACACACACACACACACACACACACACACACACACACACACACACACACACACACACACACACACACACACACACAATGGCATCAGGAATCAGTTCATTTAATGAGAGAGAGAGAGAGAGAGAGAGAGAGAGAGAGAGAGAGAGAGAGAGAGAGAGAGAGAAACTATAGTCGTTTTGTTATCATCTGTCAGAACTGGCCCATTTTCACAACCATAGTGCTAAGTAGTTGCCAGAAATTCAATAAGCCTATGTTAAGAGATAGGAATGCGTCTCCTTGGTTACTAGTCAAATCTACACTTCAGTCTGTCTGGTGTAAACAATTGATAATGCAAATGAAAATGGCTGGCAAGAAAGACTTAAAAATCGGATATATTTCAATTAATATAAAGAAATGATTACACACACACACTCACACACACACACACACACACACACACACACACACACACACACACACACACACACACACAATTTCAAGTTGGGTGCTATGAATGTGCGGAAGAGTTAAGCACACCATCATCTTTAACATTCAAGAAATCCTTAGGTCAACGTAAACGACCTGACATTTGGAAGAAAGCAAACATTGTCCCCCTATTCAAGAAAGAGACTAGACAGAATCCACTCAACTACCGACCAGTATCACTAACCAATGTTGTAAGATAAGCTGATAAGAAAAGTCTGAGTAAATCATCTAGAAGAACACAGTATGATAACGTAAAGGCAGTTTGGTTTCAGAAAGGGAAATCCTGTGTTACTAATCTGTTAAGCTACTATGACAGTTACAGAAGTATTACAGAAAAGAGAAGGATGGGTGGACAGTATCTATTTAGATTTCAAGAAAGCATTTGACACAGTACCACACCAAAGACTTTTATGGAAACTGTACCATCAAGGAGGAATTCGAGGCAAACTGTTTTGTTGGATGCAAGATTTCCTCAGATAAAGGGAACCGAGAACAGTACTAAGGGGAAATTATTCATCACGGAAGGAAGTGACCAGCAGAGTTCCACAGGGCTCAGTTCTGGCACCAATTATGTTTTTAGCGTACACTATATAGGCTAAATGACAGACAGGTACACTGCAAATGAAAGCAATCTAAATATGTTTGCTGATGATGCACAAAGACAAAGGAGAATTACTAACACGGACTCTTGTAGGGAGCTTCAAGAAGAATTAAATAAACTTCATGAATGGAGTAGTACATGGCAAATGGAATTCAATGTGGACAAGTGTCATGTAATCAAGTTTGGTAAAAGTGGAAAAAGACCTGATTGGGATTATAAATTAGGAAATAAAACCCTTTACACATCAGAAAGAGAGAAGGACCTAGGTGTGATTATCAATAACAGACTATCTCCGGCTGACCACATCAGCGAGAAGGTACGGAACATGTATACACTGCTTGCAAATATGAGAATAGCATTCACATACATAAATGAAGACATGCTAAGAAGGATAATAACATCATTCATCAGACCAACCCTGGAATATGCATCAGTAGTCTGGAGTCCTCATCTCAAAAAACACATAGACAAGATTGAAAAAGTTCAAAGGGCCGCTACAAGATGGATACCAAGCTTAAG
>NC_137036.1:13126311-13133811 GCF_032717465.1 Coenobita brevimanus
CCTCGAAGCCCTCGGACCAGTTCCTCCATCCGGTCTGCGGCGATACCCACACACGCTCTCAGCACACACACATGCACACAGCAGAGAGACATACGCACCCACAGGAGGGGAGAGAGAGTGCAGGCAGAGAGGCTGTGTGGGCCCTGGTGTCTGTCAGAGGGATCCAGGAGCACTGAAACAACCTGAGTTAATAATATAAGTAACATGCAACTTCAGGACAGCTTGGAGTACCCCTGAAACGGTCCCTGAAGTTCCAGAATAATGTACATCTGTCGAGGATCACGCGACCCCCTCGGCAGGAGAAATGTGGAACTATAATCTACTCACTTTAACTTGGCAAACTAAGCCACGCCCCCAACATAAACGCTGAGCTGTGATTGGGTGAACCCTAACGGTAATGCATATTTTCTCTACCATGAAATTATATTGTATTCTGAATGGTGAAATTTGACAGTAATGCTTCAAATAATTCATCGTAAATTAAATATCGAGACATTGCATTATTTTTCCCATAATTATATCAGCCAATCAGGTGTAAGGGGGGCGGGGCATCTTTGCCAAGAGACGGTGAACAGACTAGAGTTAAGGCGGCCCCAGTGTCCTTGTGGGGTTGAGTGCCAGTGCCTTACGTCCTGGCACGATGAGGCAATTAGGGGTCATGCTGGCCGTCTGCATTACCCTCACTGCACACCATTCTCCTCACTGTTAGCCATCATCATCACCATCATCATCATCATCATCATTATCAGCATCAACCTATCCTGGCTTCCTACACCGCAGTCATCAAAAGAAGGACCATTACCCATAGGTTCGACGAAAGTGGATTTAGTGATGTTGACAAAATCTGACTTAGCGATGTTGATGAGAACCGACTTAGCGATGTTGACACGAATGGACTTAGCGATGTTGACAAGAATGGACTTAGCGATGTTGACAAGAATGGACTTAGTGATGTTGACAAGAATGTAATTAGACTTAGCAATGTTGACAAGAATGGGCTTAGTGATGGTGACAAATTTGAAATTAGACTTAGCGATGTTGACAAAAATGGACTTAGCGATGTTGACAAAAACGGAATTAAACGTAAGTGATGTTGACAAAAGCGGAGTTAGCGATGATTTTCCATTATGTTTCACGGATTTTGGGAATTTGGAGTGACTAAAAATGAAAGCTAAGGCCATATGATTAACTGTAATAGGTAAAATATTTTCTGACAACAAGAAAAGGAAAACGGGAAAGATATACACAGGTAGGGTCACGGCCAACCCTTCTGGAATTACGTTATGGCGAGAGACAGACAGACAGACCAACGAAAGATGTATTCCAGGATGTATATTCGGCTCCTAACACCTCTTTTTTACGGACTTATTTCGTATACTGAAGGATAATAGAATAATTTACTCAAGAAAGGGACAGTATGAAATCTCTGGTCATTTTGAATTTGATCCAAAGAGAAATGGTTCAGACTTAATCCATCGTGCAGTGAGAGTTGCAGTAATAGTTGGAACTCCCAGGCACAGAGAACCCAGTGGATTGCAGGCTGAAGTTACTCCTAAACTGCAGCCCACCATTCTCCTTTTGGTGGATAGGGATGGATGGATGCAGTGAGAGTAAAGCCATTTTCTTTTTACTATATACAGTGGATGGATGGTACAGCTAATGCCCTCTCCTGCAGCCCACCACCGTCCTTTCAGTGGATAGGGCGGGGACTGGGGGGTGCTATATACAGTGGACTGGGGATAGGGGTGGGGATCGAACCTGGAGGGCCCATCTCTCCAATTTCCCCTGCCGGTCCTCGCCTCCCGGTACCAGGTAATCCACGGGGACCTCTCAAAGTCGCTGCGATTTCTGCAAGGTTTTCTGAAGACGACAAAGGATGAGCAGGGGAGGAAAGAGGGGAAGGAAAGAGGGGAGGGGAGTGGGGGAGGAGCATGGGAGGGGGAGGAAAGAGGGGAGGGGATGGGTGGGGGGATGAGTGGGGGAGGAGGGGGCAACAGGAGGGATGAGTGGGGGAAAGAAGAGACAGCAAATCAGGGAAGAAGAGGGGTAGTTACTAGGGAAGGATTTACAAGGAAAGGGAGTAAGTGGACAGGAGTGGGGTAAAGGAAGGGGTGAGAGGGGTGTAGGTGGGGGTAAGGGAAGGGGTGAAAGGGGCGTAGGTGGGGGCAAGGGAAGGGGTGAGAGGGGCGTAGGTGGGGGCAAGGGAAGGGGTGAGTGGGGGTAGGGGACGAGGGGGGGTTGAGTGGGGGGAAGGGACAGGATCTAGGAAACGAAAATTTGTCAGTACTGAAGTGTGTGTGTGTGTGTGTGTGTGTGTGTGTGTGTGTGTGTGTGTGTGTGTGTGTAATCCATTTCCTCACAAGATGATGATCAGAGGAAAAACAAACACAAACAAACAAACAAACAACACACCCAAGACTACAGGTGTCCTAAGGTGGTAAAAGCTCCCTAACACCTTCTCCTGAGCGATTTATTTTTTTTTATTACTCCTTACTGTCCTATTCTGTGTTATAAAAATTCATCTAATATGGACATACTCTGAATAAATAGCATACAGAAGGATATTACCCACCCATATCTTAAAATAAATCGCTACGGAAGTGGTGTTAGGGAGGTGTAGATGTTAGATGGGGTAAATATAAAGAGATAATTGGGATAGATAGATAAATAGATATATATAATTATACACACAGTAAATACAAAATATTATACGGAGGGAGAGAGAGAGAGAGAGAGAGAGAGAGAGAGAGAGAGAGAAAGAGAGAGAGAATAACCCACACTCACACACACACACACACACACACACACACACACATGAAAGGAGAGACACTGTAGGTAGAGATTATGTGGACCTCTCTCTCTCTCTCTCTCTTTAAGGCTTGTCCGGAAATAGCACTGCACCGGAACCCAAACTGGATGTATTTTGCATGCCGGGTACGGCTCAGGCTGCTGGTGTGGGCGTGGGTGTGGCAGTGGGAGCAGAAAATGAATAAACGATTCAGAATAAACAGCACAGAAAAAATCACCGAGAGAAATGGGGAAAAAATCTTATAAATGAACCGCCAAAAATAAACCCCTGAAGCCACGCCCACCTGATTCAAACCCGCCAATCAGCTGCAAGGGGGCGGGGCTAATTTGACAGAAGAATTTAGACGGACTATAGGAAGAAGTGATGTCGGCCCTTGTTTCTTTCTTTTTTTTGGTCTAAACTGAAATAAATTTTGCCATATACTTTAAAATGGAATATAGATTGAGAAAAAAAATTGATGAGATTTTTTTTTAAACGTTGGATTTCATTTTAAGTATTTTCAGGCGTCTAGCAATAGATAGATAGATAGATAGATAGACCTTCAGGCTTCTAATTATTCCGTATTAATTAAACTTAACCCAACCAAACCCATCCCAACCCAACCCAACCCAACCCATCCCATCCCAACCCAACCCAACCCAACCCATCCCAACCCATCCCAACCCAACCCAACCCAACCCAACCCAACCTAACCCAACCCAACCCAACCCAACCCAACCCAACCCAACCCATCCCAACCCAACCCAACCCAACCCAACCCAACCCAACCCAACCCAACCCAACCCAACCCAACCCAACCCAACCCAACCCAACCCATCCCAACCCAACCCAACCCAACCCAACCCAACCTATCCCAACTCAACCTCACCCCACCTAACCCAACCCAACCCCACCCAACCCCACCCAACCTCACTCACCTCTCAACACCGATGCACAAATCCCCCTCAGCTGTTCCTCCGTATACTCTCTTCCCTGTGAGGTGAAAACAGAGAGAGATTAGTAATATTGGCTAAGTTTACTATTGACTGGAGCTACGGAGAGGAATATTGTGTGCACATATATATACATACTTGCGCACACACACATGCATCCACAGACACAGATGGAGGTGGAAGGGGGAATGTGTATGTGTGTATGTATGTATGTGTCTATGTATGTATGCGTATATATACTGTATGTATGGATGGGTTGATGGAGGAATGTGTATGTATGTATGTATGTGTATGTGTGTGTATGTATGTATGTGTATGTGTGTGTATGTATGTATGTATGTATGTATGTATGTATGTGTGTATGTATGTATGTATGCATGTATGTATGTATGTATGTATGTATGTATGTGCGTATGTGTACTTACAGGTGTGCCAGGTAGCCCTTCATTGCCAGGTGCTCCTCGTTGTCCTGGGGGCCCCGGCAGACCTGAGGGGCCCGCGGGTCCTGGGAGTCCTGAGTGGCCTCGCTTGCCCTCGGGTCCCCGCCCCCCGTCCGCCCCCCGCTCTCCTGGCTGGGGGGAGGGGGAGGGGGAAGGGGGAGGGGGAGGGGGGAGGAAAAGTAGAGTTTAAATGGTGTAGTTTCTCTCTCTCTCTCTCTCTCTCTAATTCTCTCTCTCATTCTCTCTCTCTCTCTCTCTCTCTCTCTCTCTCTCTATTAAGACAAAAGCTTTGATAATAAGGTCTGTGTATCTATGTAAACATCGTAATTCTCTCTCTCTCTCTCACTCTCTCTCTCTCTAATTCTCTCTTTCTCTCTCTCTCTCTCTCCTTAACTTGGCCCAGATTTTCGTCCTTTTGCAGCTTATTTCACGTAGCTCAGTGGCAGAAAAAGACAATACTACGGCTCTACATCCTTTCCATAGCACTTCTTCGTGACCAGCATCATATTCTAGTGTTAATCTATTGTTACTACGGCTCTACATCCTTTCCATAGCACTTCTTCGTGACTAGCATCATATTCTAGTGTTAATCTATTGTTACTACGGCTCTACATCCTTTCCATAGCACTTCTTCGTGACTAGCATCATATTCTAGTGTTAATCTATTGTTACTACGGCTCTACATCCTTTCCATAGCACTTCTTCGTGACTAGCATCATATTCTAGTGTTAATCTATTGTTACTACGGCTCTACATCCTTTCCACAGCACTTCTTCGTGACTAGCATCATATTCTAGTGTTAATCTATTGTTACTACGGCTCTACATCTTTTCCATAGCACATCTTCGTGACTAGCATCATATTCTAGTGTTAATCTATTGTTACTACGGCTCTACATCCTTTCCATGGCACTTCTTCGTGACCAGCATCATATTCTAGTGTTAATCTATTGTTACTACGGCTCTACATCTTTTCCATAGCACTTCTTCGTGACTAGCATCATATTCTAGTGTTAATCTATTGTTACAACTCAGCATTCAAGATTGAGAGTTAGATAGATAGATAGATAGATAGATAGATAGATAGATAGACAGATAGAGAGAGAGAGAGAGAGAGAGAGAGAGAGAGGTAGATAGATAGGTATATATTTAGAAAGATAGATAGATAGATAGATAGATAGATAAATAGATAGATAGATAGATAGGGAGGTAGGTATATAGACAGAAAGATAGATAGAAAGGTAGGTAGATAGATAGATAGACAGATAGGGAGGGAGGTATATAGATAGATAGAAAGATAGGTAGATAGACAGATAGACAGATAGGCAGACAGACAGATAGATAAATAGATAGATAGACAGAAAGACAGACAGACAGACAGACACATAGATAGATATATAGACAGATAGACAGAGATGAAAATAGCTTGACGGAATAAGTGGAGAGATGGCTTTATATCCCAGCACTTCTTCGTGACTAGCACAGACCACGTACCATTCCAGGAGACCCCGACGGACCAGGAGACCCCGGGAGACCGTAGACCCTCTCCTCTCCGGCCATGACCACCGCTTGGGGGGCGTCGTTCCCCGGGGGTCCTGGGGGTCCGGGGGGTCCTGGGGGTCCTGGCTTGCCCTGGAACCCGGGTAGGCCAGGGGGTCCGCTCGCCCCCAGTGGACCCGGTGGACCCTGTGGGGGAGAGGGGGGAGAGAATTACACAGTGACCCCTAACACCTTTTCCTTAGTGATTTATTTTGATTATTACACCTTAACTGTCCTCCTCTATACGGTTTTTGAGTGAACCTTGCAATTGGACATATATATATTTTTTCTACACTGGGTTTCGACAATTTTGACCTGATGATTTCAAATGTGATGAGTGCCAGACCATAAAAAATGATCGTTTTCGTATCATCTCTTTACAGTAGGTATGTAAAATCATGGTAAAGGCATTGGCTGTCTCTTTTTATACCTATCTAGAGCAAGAACTAGAAGACTGACTAATTTGTAAGGATTTCTGTACAAATAATTAAATTTTACACTTCATCATTACTTATTATTACAAAATAGGTTGTTATTGTATATTTTTAAAAAACTAAAGACGCTATAATTTACAGTTGCATTCAAAACTAAATTCTGATTATAAGGCTGGTAAATATTTGTCTTTGTCTTTGATGCAGTGATGGATTGCATAGTATGTGGTAGCAAGAAGCCAAAGCGTATCCAGTCTTCAAGAATCCAGGGTCTGCATGATGCGAGTCGTCAACGTGGTGGTGGTTTGAGTGAAAGTCTTGCAGAAGGTGTTACACAATTCACCTGTCACACAATTCACCTGTCACAAGAACTGCATCAGCCCTTACTGCTCACGGCATCATATAGAGCGATTTCTAAAAAAGGCGTAAATTGCGGCCAGCTGATTGCACAAGTACTAAAAGACTGAGAGGAAGTCATGCCTTTAACGTCCTTGAAGACTGTTTGTACTGTGGTCAGACATGCTCAGTGGAATGCCCCGCAAAGAATCCATGTCATTCAACTCATCCAAGAAATATCAAGGCCACAGCAGCTGCAACGACACGTACTACCAAGGCTGGCCAAAGTCACATCTTTGCTGATTCTGAATTTATCAGTGTACGCATCATTGCAGTAATGGCATCATCAACAGAAACCATTTCCATAGAGAGACTATTCCCTCATGAACTGGCTCCACACCCAACTTCTCTCTTTAAGGAGAATGGTGAAATGAGGACGAGCAGCAAGTAAGTACTCAAGAATAAACTTCAGATGTTATGTGGAATACGGCACTGTCAACATCCAGTGGTGGTAATCGTAGACGGCTGTGCTTTGATATGCACAATTCCTTGGCCAGCATTACCTGCAAAGCTTTCAACGTACATCAGCACTGCAGTGTCCAGAATCATGCGATAAACTGAGACAGCATCAGTCCTTCATGTGGAGTTTGACAGATACTATAAGCTGCGTACAAAGTCATGCTGTCCAATCTCACGACAGGAAGGACTGACTCGCGTGTTCAAGCTGACGGAAGAATCGCCTTTACCCAAACAGTACATCGTGTTGAATGTAAGTGCAAACAAAGAACAGGTCATCCATATGAATGTACAAAAGTTGTGCTCCATCCAGGTGCCACAGGGAAAATGCATCATCGTGACTGGCCCTCATCCACATCCAATAGAAGTTGGGGTTGGTCCACGGCAGACAGCAATAACACATGAGGAGGCAGATGTCATCATGGCATATCACATGATTCACGAAGCTTCTGCAGGCTTGTCACCAATTTGGGTTGTATCTGATGACTCTGATGTGCT
>NC_137036.1:13146311-13156311 GCF_032717465.1 Coenobita brevimanus
ACCACAACCACACCCACCACAACACCGTAAATATGTCAAAAAAAAAAAAAAAAGACAATCTCAACCAAAGGATCGCTCATTCAGATTCGCTAAAAGGTCATTGATAGACGCCAAAATGGACATATCATTCCATTAACAGGGAAATGGATGATATATAGCTACATTATTATTATTATTATCATTATTATTACTATTATTATAGAATCAACGCTGCGTCAATGAACGTTAATAGTGACATTTGACAAAAACTGTTTCTGGTATAAAACCATCTATTATTATTATTATTATTATTATTACTATTACTATTATTATTAAAGAATCAACACTGCAGACATCGAATATTAGCAGTAACGTCTTCACTGTTCTCGGCATCAAAACAATGTAGTGTGTGTGGTGGTGGTGCGGTAAATGTGGTGAAAATCTCCTCCGCCGCCGCAGCACCTACAGGAAAGCCTATACTGCCAGGTTCTCCATTCTCGCCTGGTGGCCCTGGTATGCCCTGAGCCCCTGGAGATCCTGGAATACCTCGCCGCCCTGGAGGTCCTGGATCACCCTGTATACCAACACGTAGGAGACCAGGAAGTAAGTGTACGTGGTTAGGACAGAAAGTGAGAATATTGGTGAAAATAATGAAGTTACCGCTCAATCCGATGAATGAATGGTTAAAAAGGGATGTTAAACCCTTGCCATACCCTCCAACATACAAACATTATCCAGCCTGCTCGATCCCAAGCCTCATTACCTTCCACATCTCTCTCACACATACTTCCACCTCTCTAACCTTTGTCTTTTGGTTTTCATCTATTTATCTGTCTATTTATCTATCTATCTATCTATACCCAGACGCCTTAATCTCATAGGATAGGCCTATTGAGCCTTGTCGCGAAATAGTATCGTATGATTTACTTTGAATTCATTTCTGTACGACAAAGGAAGCACTAAAATTTGCTAACTAAATCAGAATCAGTTTGAAAAGAACCACCCCGCCTCATAACCATATTGTAATTTTCCTTATTCATTTCCTTCAATAATTTCCTTAATATCAGAGGGATCGAATA
Organism: Coenobita brevimanus; assembly: GCF_032717465.1. Lineage (NCBI taxonomy): Eukaryota > Metazoa > Arthropoda > Malacostraca > Decapoda > Coenobitidae > Coenobita > Coenobita brevimanus. The sequence goes on from NC_137036.1 coordinate 13,147,370, forward strand.
TAGAAGTAGGAAATGTCACTGGCTTCGTCCACACAATACGGCTTACATAAATTCACTTCCACCTGTCGCATCATAATACTGTCCTTAGGCTATAGCGAAATAATTACAGTATAAGTATTTTTCTATAATGCACACATGGGCGTCATCCAAGGGGGGGGAAGGAGGAAAATGCCCCCCCATATATGAATCAAGGGGGTACAGGATATTGATTGTCCCCCACTTTTGTATTTTTATTTTACCGAGTTTTATATACTACATAGACTCGGGAATAAAGTAACTGACATTTATAGTAGGCAAAAGGGGTGGCCAGACTTGCTGAACTGTGGATTAATTATAGAGTAACTTTATGCCACAAACATTTACATATTTATCTGATGCACTGAGACATTTTGTAAACCCACAGTTCTCATTAAAACAAGGAAAGCTATATATTACTTATTCTTTTTACTTGCTAAGCCTGAAATGTAGTGTGCCACGGCCTGTAGTGTCTGGTAAAAACTGATTAATGACGCAATGTATAACTACTCTTCTAGTATACTCCAGATACTAAATGATTTGAGATGAAATACTTTATATCCTTCACTACAAAACATTTCCCAGTTAAATGGAAAAGATATAATTGCAGTTAAGGGGGTAAAAGTTTTGTTGCTTGGATTAGTAACAGCGCCTGACATACTCAACACGGGCTCGGAACTCCTACTCTGGCCGGCGGGGGTGACTGGTCGGGGTACAAGAGAATCAGGCTAACACTAACAGTCTAGTCACGAAGAAGTGCTATGAAAATTGTACAGGACCACAGATTATTTTTTTTCTTTTTTTCTTTTTCTTTTTTTTGCCAGTAAACCATGTCATATCAGCTGCAAAAGGTAAAAAATTTAGGCCAAGTTAGGGTGAAAAGACTATAGTTGATATGTTCAGACTCCCGCTTCTTATCAAGACCTTCGTAGCACCATTCACTTTCCTTCCCTGTGTCACTCTACTCCCCACTTCCTTTACGCATTTATCTCTTCTATCAAAGCATCTAGGTACATAAACTCTCTCACCAGTTCAAGTGCCTCCATTCATCATTTCACGCTGGTAGCTGTGTGTGGGGCAGGGCGAAATAGAACGAAGAGCGTGGAACTGAACGCTAACATACGAGAACACATGGATGAATGAATAAGTTTTTCTGATTAGCAAACATTTTCGTTCCGTTTCCCCTAAAACTGCGAAACTCATGAATTTTCGTCTAATCACCTCTCTCAATAAATTGTGTATTGTGTCGTATTGTATCGTTTATAGAGGTTCCAATATGCCTGTTTGCGTCGACCTTGGTCACCGAACGGCGGCTTTCCACGCTGCTTGATTTCTGGCAGCCTCTCGATTCAGTCCGTTACCCCTGAGATCACATTCTATACGATCATCTCAAGCCTTTTTTGGTCTGCCTTTCGCAACCCTACCCTCGACGTTCACCCTTCTCGCCTTCCACACCCAACTGTCATCCTCCAACCTCTCAACATGCTCAAACCATCTCAATCTACCCCTCCTCATCACAACACCAGTACATTCAAGTCCCATCCTTCCTCTCAACTCTTCCATTATAACTTGCCCCCGCCAGGTCTCACATTCAAGGACGCACTACACATCCACCTAATCATTGTCACTTTCTGTACGTTTGAGCCTGTGAATATCCTCTTCCTTTTACTGCCCTGGTCTCACTACCATACAGCATTACACTCCTAACACATGCTGCATACAAAGATCTCTTAGCACGGAGGGAGAGCCCTCTCGATGTCAGGAGAGGCAACAGCTCCCTGAATTTCTTCCAACAGCTCCTTATCCCTCCAGTCCCACTTCCAGCACATAACATATCTCCCAAATAACAAAACTCTTCCTCGCAAGAGACTCACCAGCAAGATCAGTCCTTTCACGCCTGACGATCTCCACCTGCTCTCCCCGCACACCGCGCACACGATATTAGGATTATCTCGCAGTCTGCCTCTAATACCACTACATCTCTTATGCACCAACTTATCACAAACACTGCACAAGATGGAGTTACTTCTCACGCCCTTGTGGCAAACCGCACATTGCCACACTCCCTCTGCTTTGACAGTACCACCACCAGCCCTAGATACCATCACTTTTGTTTTATCTGCATTTACTCTTAAGCCCTTGTGCCCCATACCATCTCTCAACTTCTTAAATCTTTCCTCCGCCTCCCTTTCATTCTCTGCAATCAACACTAAATCATCAGCATACAGCATCTCCCACGGGGGCCATTTCTGAAGTCACGTGAGAGGGCTTCAAACACATTACAAACAGTACATATCGCTGGCATAAAAAGAAAATGTTAGATTATCAATAAAATAATTCACCAAACACTGGATACAAGCTATAACGCAGGGAAAGAAACATTATATTACTTTAAGTTGGATGAATTACCCACTGACAGGCATTAAGCACCTTATAATAATGATTAGTTTTAAGTTACGCAAAATCTGATAAGAGTGATGAAGGTAAGGTAAAAAATGACCTTAAGGCAGTACAGTGAGCTTCTATGCACAGAATACGTAAACACAGATATATACGTGTACACAGACAGATATATACGTACACACAAATAGATATATACGTACACACAAATAGATATATACGCACACAGACATTTATACGTGCACATAAACAGATATATGTGTAGTAATAAAAAAAGATGGAGTATTTTCATAATGGAGTAGTTTATCCATCAATACTTCCGTTTTCTGTAATTTATGGTTTTTAGAGAAAATGGAATATATTTTAGGTAAACAAAAGTAAAAAAATAATAGGAATAAAAATTGATTATTATAATTTCCAATCTCTCTCTCTCTCTCTCTCTCTCTCTCTCTCTCTCTCTAAGAAATCAAAGTAAAATATAATGAGGCTTTGATAATCCATAAATTTCTTTGATAACTGTACTGATGTAAGGAATTCATTCATTATTTATTCATCATTTATTCATAATTATCTCATCATTTATTCATCATTATATCATCATTTACTCATCATTATCTCATCATTTATTCATTATTTATTCATATTTATTCATCATTTATTCATCATTGTCTCATCATTTATTTATCATTTATTCGTCATTATCTCATCATTTATTCATCATTTATTCATCATTTATTCATCACTTACTCATCATTTATTCATCATTTATTCATCACTTACTCATCATTTATTCATCATTTATTCATCACTTACTCATCATTTATTCATCACTTACTCATCATTTATTCATCATTTATTCATCACTTACTCATCATTTATTCATCATTTATTCATCATTTACTCATCATTTACTCATCTTACTGACTCCCTTCAACCTCTGTCTCTTCGCCGCACTGTTGCATCTTTATCTCTTTTCTATCGCTACTTCAATGGTCACTGCTCCTCTGAACTGTCTGCTTGCATTCCTCCACTTCTTCGACGGGCGCGTAGTACCCGTCTAGCAGCAAACTCTCATCCCTTTTCTGTCCAACTCTCTAATGCAAGAGCTAACCGTTACTCCCAGTCCTTCATTTATGCAACAGGTCAACTCTGGAACTGTCTCCCTCTGTCTGTTTTTTCTTGCTTCCTATGATCTCCAGTCTTTCAAACGCAGTGTGTCCAGGCATCTCAAAATGATCGGATCTTGAATTTGGCTCTCTCTTGTATTTTGTTTTTCTCTTGGAAGGAACAGTTTTGCGGGCTCGCGGCCTTTGGTTCCTTCTTCCTCGCATACAAAATTTATTCATCATTTACTCATCATTTATTCATCATTTATTCATCATTTATTCATCACTTATTCATCATCTTATTTATTCATCATTTATTCATCATTTATTCATCATTTATTCATCACTTGTTCATCATCTCATTTATTCATCATTTATTCATCATTTATTCATCATTTATTCATCATTTATTCATCATTCATTCATCATTTACTCATCATTTATTCATCACTTGTTCATCATCTCATTTATTCATCATTTATTCATCATTCATTCATCATTTACTCATCATTTATTCATCACTTATTCATCATCTCATTTATTCATTTATTCATCATTCATTCATCATTTATTCATCATCTCATTTATTCATCATTCATTCATCATTTACTCACATCAGTGCCGTTGTATCCTGGGGGTCCCTGCGGGCACACCACCTCACACTGCTCCGGGCTCACTTGTGGCTGGGGAGGCTGTGAGAGAGAGAGAGAGAGAGAGAGAGAGAGAGAGAGAGAGGGGGGGGGTGAGTGGGATGGGAGAGGGTAAGTGATAGTGGATGAATAAGGAAGAGAGAGAGAGAGAGAGAGAGGGGGGGGGAGTGGGATGGGAGAGGGTAAGTGATAATGGATGAGTAAGGAAGAGAGAGAGAGAGAGAGAGAGAGAGAGAGAGAGAGAGAGAGAGAGAGAGAATAATTAATAACCGAATTTAAAAATATAATTATAATTAAAAAACAATAAAGTAAAATAACTGAATAAAATAGATAATAAATGATAATAATAATAATAATAATAAAAATAAATGAATTGATATAGGTGAACTAAATTAACAGGGACAGGTGTACTTAATTAGCAGGTGTACTTAACAGGTGTACTTAATTAACAGGTGTACTTAATTAGCAGGTGTACATAATTAACAGGTGTACTTAATTAGCAGGTGTACTTAACAGGTGTACCTAATTAGCAGGTGTACTTAACAGGTGTACTTAATTAACAGGTACTTACAGGCAGTTCATCACAGGTTTCTCTCTCAGGGCTGGATGGGTCACACGTCATCACCATCCACTGGAGCTCAATCTGTTACGTACACGGGCAATATTAGGCACACACACACACACACACACACACACACACACACACACACACACACACACACACACACACACACACACACACACACACACACACACACACACACTCAAGCCCAAGTAATTCTATTCACCCCTGCCCTGCCCTGCCCTACCCTGCCCAACTCAACTCAACCTTACCTTCCCCTTCCCTACCCTACCCAACCCAAACATACCCTCCCTTCTCCCCCCCCTACCAAGTTCCTCCCCAACTCTCCCTCCCCTCCCCATCCCTTCCTCTCCCTTCTCTTCCCCATCCCTCCCTTTCCCTCCCCTCTCCTCCCCTCCCCACATACCGGAACAGTGCGTCTGGAATTCCTTTGTTTCGCGATGTAAATATTTCCATTGACATCTATAGGACCAAATGGATCCAAGTCCTCCTGAGTAGTCCGTTGGCAGTCGAGGTGGAGTGTCACGCGGTCCCTGAACACCCCGAAGTGGAGTTTGTGCCACTGGTCATCAAACGCGCTCTGTGGAAGAAGTGGAGTGAGTGAGGTTTGTGGATAGAAAGTGGAGTGATTGCGGTTTGTGGATAAGAAGTGAAGTGGTTGAGGTTAGGAAGTGGAGTGAGTGAGGTTTGTGGATAGGAAGTGGAGTGAGTGAGGTTTGTGGATAAGATGTGGAGTGGTTGAGTTTGTGGATAAGAAGTGGAGTGGTTGAGGTTAGGAAGTGGAGTGAGTGAGGTTTGTAGCTAGGAAATGGAGTGAGTGAGGTTTGTGGATAAGAAGTGGAGTGGTTGAGGTTAGGAAGTGGAGTGAGTGAGGTTTGTGGATAGGAAGTGGAGTGAGTGAGGTTTGTGGATAAGAAGTGGAGTGGTTGAGGTTAGGAAGTGGAGTGAGTGAGGTTTGTGGATAAGAAGTGGAGTGGTTGAGGTTAGGAAGTGGAGTGAGTGAGGTTTGTGGATAAGAAGTGGAGTGGTTGAGGTTAGGAAGTGGAGTGAGTGAGGTTTGTGGATAGGAAGTGGAGTGAGTGAGGTTTGTGGATAGGAAGTGGAGTGAGTGAGGTTTGTGGATAGGAAGTGGAGTGAGTGAGGTTTGTGGATAGGAAGTGGAGTGAGTGAGGTTTGTGGATAGGAAGTGGAGTGAGTGAGGTTTGTGGATAAGAAGTGGAGTGGTTGAGGTTAGGAAGTGGAGTGAGTGAGGTTTGTAGATAGGAAGTGGAGTGAGTGAGGTTTGTGGATAGGAAGTGGAGTGGTTGAGGTTAGGAAGTGGAGTGAGTGAGGTTTGTGGATAGGAAGTGGAGTGGTTGAGGTTAGGAAGTGGAGTGGTTGAGGTTAGGAAGTGGAGTGAGTGAGGTTTGTGGATAGGAAGTGGAGTGAGTGAGGTTTGTGGATAGGAAGTGGAGCGAGTGAGGTTTGTGGATAGGAAGTGGAGTGAGTGAGGTTTGTGGATGGGAAGTGGAGTGATTGTGGATAGGAAATGGAGTGTATGTGGATAGGAAGTGGAATGAGTGAGGTTTGTGGATAGGAAGTGGAGTGATTGAGGTTTGTGGATAGGAAGTGGAGTGAGTGAGGTTTGTGGATAGGAAGTGGAGTGAGTGAGGTTTGTGGATAGGAAGTGGAGTGAGTGAGGTTTGCGGATGGGAAGTGGAGTGATTGTGGCTAGGAAGTGGAGTGAGTGAGGTTTGTGGATAGGTGACGTGTGTGTAATTGAGTTGTGGAAGGACTGTAAGTTACTGGGTGGACTGTAAGTAGAAGCATGAGTGTAAGTAGAAGGATTGTAACTTTTGGATGCACTGTAGTGAGAAGGTACTGTATTGACTCTCTCTCTCTCTCTCTCTCTCTCTCTCTCTCTCTCTCTCTCAACCAACTAGCTAATCCATCAATCATTCCATCCGTCCATCCATCCATCCATCTACCTATCCATCTATCCATCCATCCATCTACCTATCCATCCATCCATCCATCCATCCATCTACTTACCTATCCATCTACTTACCTATCCATCCATCCATCCATCCATCCACCTACCTATCCATCCATCCATCCATCCATCCATCCATTTGTCCACCTATCCATCCATACATTCATCCATCCATCCTTCTATCTATCTACCCATCCATCAATCCACCTACCTATCCATCCATCCATCCATCTACCTATCCATCCATCCATCCACTTATCTATCCATCCATCTATCAACCTATCTATCCATTTGTCTACCTATCCATCCATCCATCCACCTGCCTACCTGTCCATCCATCCATCCATCTGCCTACCTGTCCATCCATCAGTCTACCTATCCATGCATCCATCCATCTATCCATCCATCCATTTGTCAACCCATCCATCCATCCATCTACCAATCCATCCATCCATCCATCCATTTGTCAACCTATCCATCCATCCATCCATCTACCAATCCATCCATCCATCCATCCATCCATCTACCAATCCATCCATCCATCCATCCATTTGTCAACCCATCCATCCATCCATCCATCCATCCATCTACCAATCCATCCATCCATCCATCCATCCATCTACCTATCCATCCACCCATCCATCCACTCACCTGTGCCTGGTCAAACTGCAGCGTCTGTAAGCTGCCGTCAAAGGCCAGAATTGAGAACTCGACATTTTGCGTGATTGGATTGAGCGTGACGGCGAATTGAGTCCTGTCTTGGAGGTCATCGATGCGTATTATGTCCCAGGGTACGCGAGGGGGCCGTCTTGCGCGGTAGGTGCAGATGAGAGAAAACTCCTGAGGTAGGCCCAGGGGGAAAATGTCTCTGTAGGGCGTGGAGAAAGTTAGAAATTAGCAGGTGTACTTAATTAACAGGTACTTACATCCTTTATATTTTCCAGGTAATGAAGCTCCCCAACACCTTTTCCTAAGCGATTTAATTTATATCTTATGAAGGGAGGCGTCGTGTGGTAAAAAATAGTAAATACATCTTTTCATCTCGTCAGGTAATGAAGCTCCCTAACACATTTTCCCAAGCGATTTAATTTACATTTTGCAAAGGGGGCCGTCTTGCTCGGTAGGTGCAGATGAGGGAGAACTCATGAGGTAGGCCCAGTGGGAGGATGTCTCTGTGGGGCGTGGAGAAATAGTATTTTTTTTTTTTAATGCAAGGAAGAAGGAACCAAAGGCCAGGAGCCCGCAAACCTTTCCTTCCTAGAAAAAAATAAAATAAAATAGAGAGCCAAATTCAAGATCCGATCATTTCGAGATGCCTGGACACACTGCGTTTGAAAGACTGGAGATCATAGGAAGTGGGAAATACAGACAGAGGGAGACAGTTCCAGAGTTGACCTGTTGCATAAATGAAGGACTGGGAGTAACGGTTAACTCTTGCATTAGAGAGTTGGACAGAAAAGGGATGAGAGTTTGCTGCTAGACGGGTGCTACGCACCCGTCGTAGAGGTGGAGGAATGCATGCAGACAGTTCAGAGGAGCAGTGACCATTGAAGTAGCGATAGAAAAGAGATAAAGATGCAACAGTGCGGCGAAGAGACAGAGGTTGAAGGGAGTCAGTAAGAGGAGGTAAATAGAAAAGAGATAAAGATGCAACATTGCGGCGAAGAGACAGACACAGAAATAATTGTTTTTTTTACTTATACACCATCTCACCACCATCACAGCCATCACTACTGCTCCTACCACCACCACACAACCACCACTACTACTCCCACTCGCACCACACCACACACCACACCATCACCACAACTCTTCCCCATCACCACCACTTCTACTCCCACCACCACCACCACCACCACACACCACTACCACAACCCTTCCTTCCCACCACACCACCACCACCACAACCTTTCCTTCCCACCACCTCACATCACCACCACACACCACCACCACAACCTTTCCTTCCCACCACCTCACACCACACACCACCACCACAACCTTTCCTTCCCACCACCTCACATCATCACCACAACCTTTCCTTCCCACCACCTCACAATACCACAACTACCACCACAACCACTACTCCCACTCCCACCTCACACCACCACCACACAATACCACCACAACCCTTCCTTCTCACCACCTCACACCACACACCACCCCCACAACCTTTCCTTCCCACCACCTCACATCACCACCACCACCACACACCACCA
>NC_137036.1:13168811-13411311 GCF_032717465.1 Coenobita brevimanus
CCTCCTCCTCCTTCGAGAGAGAGAGGAGGGAGGGAGAGAGGAAAGGAGGGAGGGAGGGAGGGATAGGTTGCAATTTGAAGAGGGAGGGGAGAAGGAGGAGGAGGGGAGAGAGGGGAGGGGGAGAGTGATGGAGGGAGGGGAGAGAAAGAGAAAGAAGGGAGGAAAGAGAAGGGGAGGGAGGGAGGAGGGGGAGAGGGAGGGAAGCAGGTTTGAACAGACAGGACTGAGAGGGGAGTGAGAGAGAGGAGGAAGAGGGGAGAGGAGGAGGAAGAGGAGGGGAGGAAGACGGGAGGAAGAGGGGAGAGGAGGAGAGGAAGAGAGGAGGAGGAGTATAGAGGGAAGAGGAGGATGAGGAGAAGAGGAGGGAGGAAAGAGGAAGGAAGAAAGAGTAGAGGGAAGAGAAATGGAGAGAGAGAGAGAGAGAGAGAGAGGGGAGAGAGGGGGGGGGAGAGAAAGTGTATGTGTGTGTGTGTGTGTGTGTTGAAGTGTGTGAGGGTGTAGTGTAAGGGTGTAGTTTGAGGGTGTAGTGTGAGGGTGTAATGGTGTAGTGTAAGGGTGTAGTGTGAGGGTGTAAGGGTGTAGTGTAAGGGTGTAGTGTGAGGGTGTAGTGTGAGGGTGTAAGGGTGTAGTGTAAGGGTGTAAGGGTGTAGTGTGAGGGTGTAAGGGTGTAGTGTGAGGGTGTAAGGGTGTAGTGTAAGGGTGTAGTGTAAGGGTGTAGTGTGAGGGTGTAGTGTGAGGGTGTAAGGGTGTAGTGTAAGGGTGTAGTGTGAGGGTGTAAGGGTGTAGTGTGAGGGTGTAAGGGTGTGGTGCGAGGGTGTAGTGTGAGGGTGTAGGGGTGTAGTGTGAGGGTGTAAGGGTGTAGTGTGAGGGTGTAAGGGTGTAGTGTGAGGGTGTAAGGGTGTAGTGTGAGGGTGTAAGGGTGTAGTGTAAGGGTGTAGTGTGAGGGTGTAGTGTGAGGGTGTAAGGGTGTAGTGTGAGGGTGTAGTGTGAGGGTGTAAGGGTGTAGTGTGAGGGTGTAAGGGTGTAGTGTGAGGGTGTAAAGGTGTAGTGTGAGGGTGTAAGGGTGTAGTGTAAGGGTGTAGTGTGAGGGTGTAGTGTGAGGGTGTAAGGGTGTAGTGTGAGGGTGTGAGGCTGTAGTGTGAGGGTGTAAGGGTGTAGTGTAAGGGTGTAGTGTAAGGGTGTAGTGTGAGGGTGTGAGGGTGTAGTGTGAGGGTGTAAGGGTGTAGTGTGAGGGTGTGAGATGATGAGGGAGCCAAGCGACTATGTTGATGAGCCTAACACTCACCCTAAATACCCTACCAGACACACACACACACACACACACACACACACACACAATACCTATCCCCACCCACACACACTCATGCACAGATTACACACACACACACACACACACACACACACACACACACACAATACCTATCCCCACCCACACACACTCATGCACAGATTATACACACACACACACACACACACACACACACACACACACACACACACACACACACACACACACACACACACACACACACACACAAAGATATACATGTAAATAAAATAACAGTCTTAAATTAACAATGATATAAATAAATAAAAATATAAAAGTAGCATTATTATTATTATTATTATTATTATTATGATTATTATGATTATTATCATCATCATACATACCCCTTTTCCCAGTATAGGCTGGGGTATGGTAGAGAGAGAGAGAGAGAGAGAGAGAGAGAGAGAAATTAACCAAAATAATCTTGTATTGAAAAAGAATTCTCACAGATCTATAGACCCCACTGCCTCTCTCTCTCTCTCTCTCTCTCTCTCTCTCTCTCTCCTATTTCTAGATCTTAACTCTACTATAATTTATTGTTTAAGGTGATGGTGAGCTGGGTGCAGAAGGTGAGATGTGTGGCAGACTGAAAAAGACCTGGGACGAGGACCTCAGGATATGGGACTGAATATGGAGGCTGCCAGAGATCGAGCAGCATGGAGAACAGCCAGTAAGTGACCAAGGCTGACGCATGCAGGCATATTGGGGCATTTATAAACGATACGAAACGAATAATAATAATAATAATAATAATAATAATAATAACAATATCAATAGTAATAATAATAATAATAATAATAATAATAATAATAATAATAATGACAATACTATACTCTTTTCACTTCAACTTGGTCCATATTTTCGTCCTTTTGCAGCTCATTTCACGAAGCCATTGGCAGAATATGAAATATGGCTCTACATTGTTTCCATAGCACTTCTTCGTGACTAGCATCATATTCTGGGGTTATTCTATTGCTACAACTCAGCATTCAAGACGGAGAGATGATAATTTTAGGCCAAGTTAGAATGAAGGGAGTAGAGATCTTTCTACACTCACCCATACTTAGTTTACTCTCATATCCACATTCTTCCACATCCATTTATATCCATCCAAATCATCCACATCCTCTATATCTTCCCACATCCACCCACACTCAAACCACCTTCAGTTATCCACATTCTTCCACACCCATTTATGCCCACCCACACCCACCCAGTTGACAAATAGACACGTAATTCAATAAAATGACACCCATATCACCCTCACAGTCCCACCCACGTTCGTTCACCCTTACCCACATTTTATTCTCACCCATTTCCATCCACCCACGCCTACCCATATGAAAATAAACAAGGAAGAAGAAAAAATCACACCTTTACCACCCCCATATGCCCAACCCACACCAATGGCATCACTTAAAACCCCATAACTTCCTCCCACACTCCCTTTCAGTCTTTCTACCCACGCGCGTCACCAATGTAAACAAAGGGCATTCTAGTGGTAATCTATAACGGTACAATTTCGTATATATAACAGATTTTGGTGACGAGAGGGAATTTGCAAGTAAATATGTATAATTTGAAGGATTATAACTGAATTATTTATTTATCATTACAGAAACGAATCCTCCAGCGAAGATCACAAATGTAAACAAAGGGCATTCGAGTTGGGATCTAAAACGGTACAATTTCGTATATATAACAAATTTTGATGAGAGAGAGTCTGCAGGTAGATAGGTATAATTTATAGGATTATAGATGATGATGGTGGTGGTGGTGGTGGTAGACGGCAGTGATGGTGATAATGATAATAATGATGAAGATGATGATGGTGGTGGTTGTGGTGATGATGATGATGATGATGATGATGATGGTGGTGGTGGTGGTGATGATGATGATGATGATAGTGATGAAGATGATGATGATGGCAGTAATGGTGACAATGATAATGATGGTGAAGATGATGATGATGGTGGTTGTGGTGGTGATGATGATGATGATGGTGGTGGTGGTGGTGATAATGATAATGATGGTGAAGATGATGATGATGGTGGTTGTGGTGGTGATGATGATGATGATGGTGGTGGTGGTGGTGGTGATGGCGATTATGATAATGATGATGGTGGTGAAGATGTTGATAATGATGATGATAATGATGATGATGATGATGATGATGATGATAATAATGACCCAGCACCACAGGCAACTCTAGCTACCCATGAGTAATGCTTCCCACATTCCTCTCTCTCATGTTGCATTTATTTCCAACTGCTCTTTGGTCGTTGCTGTTTATGGCATGCTTTCACGTCTGTTAAGGAAGCTCCTTAACACCTTCTCCTAAGCGATTTACTTTGGCTAGTACGCCTTACTGTCCTATGTTATGTCAATCCTTCCAATATCGCCAAACACACTTCTCTAAGAGATTTTATTCCCCCCACAAAGGAGGTTATGTTTTCCCCCGCGTTGATTGGTTTGTTTGTCTGTCTGTCTGCCAGCACGATTACTCAAAAAGTTATGAACTGATTTTGATTAAATTTTGTGGAAGGCTGTGCCATGGGCCAACGAAAAATGATTAAATTTTGGGCCGGATCCGGGTCCGGCGTATCCCGCACAATATCTCCAAAAGTTCTCAGTGAATTTCAATGAATTTTGTGGAACGGCGGACCATGGACCAAGAAAGAACTGATTAGATTTGGAGGCAGATCCGGATCCGGATCCTTTGTAATGGCAGTGGCATTGACGGAGGTATGCGCTGTCTGAGTGCTTCCTAGTTGCTTTCATTACACCTTACTGTCTGTTCTGTGTTAACGTAAATTCCTCCAATATCGCCAAACACCCTTTTCTACGCCATTTATCTCTTTTATTACACCTTACCCTCCTTTCTGTGTTATGCAAATTCTTCCAGTATCGCCGTACTCTGCGTAATTAACATACAAGCGGATCTTAACCAGCCACATCCAAAAATAAGTCGCTAAGGAAGAGGTGTTAGGGAGCCTCCTTACCCGACGATGATACGGACCCAAGTAGTCTAATAGCCAGGTATTGCCAGATTCGTATAATACCTTCAGTGCCACTAATATTCCCATCTCCAAAAGTATTGAAATTCTTGGCGTCTCACTTAACAGTGCCCTCAGCTGGACCTCTCATGTCAGATCACTTGCTAAAACCGCCTCAAAGAAACTTGGATTATTGTACAGAGTCCGTAACTTCTTCACTGACGAGCAGTTGGCTATAATTTATAAGAGTCCTGTGCGCTCTCAGCTTGAATATTGCTCACCCTTGTGGAATGGTTGTGGAGAGGTTGCATTAAAACAACTAGACAAAATTCAGAACAAAGCTGTTGGAATTATTAACAACCCTGCCATTACAAATAAACTACCTCCCCTGCAAGTAAGAAGGAATGTTGCCTCCCTTGCATTATTTTACAGATATTTTTATGGCAAATGCTCCGACGAAGTTGCGTCCATGGTGCCACCTGTCCATGCCTTCCCTCGTGCTACACGGGCATCTGGTAGCGCTCATGACTGGAATGTCACTCAGCCATATTGCACAACTTCTGCCTATCAGAATTCTTTCATTCCCCGAACTGCATCTCTCTGGAACTCGCTTCCCCAAAGTTGTTTCCCTCCAAACTTCAACCCACAGCTGTTCAAGTCCAACTGTTACAGATATTTTATGAACAGAGGTCACCAGTAATCGGGTGTAGGGATTAGTTTTTAATTCATTTGTTTTTCCTTCCTCTGTTCTGTTATTCTAAAAAAAAAAAAAAAAAAAAAAAAAAAAAGTGTTATGGTGGACTTTTTTCGATAAATTTCGAAAAACTGAAGCGTGTTAATAAAAAATGATTATATACACAAATATTATCTAGTCTGTTACAATGTCGAGTGTAAAGAGACTCACATGTTCGGCTGTGTTGTAGGACGCATGGTGAATTATTCGGTCATTTCAGAGCCGAGTTGTGTGATGGGGACGTGTGAAGAGGAGGCAGCACACCCTCACGCCACAAGCCAAGACACACACTGACTTCCAACCCTCTGCCCTGCCCTCTCCCTCACTCACTCACCCTCTCCTCCTTCCTCCTCCCACGTCAGTCCCTCCACCTTCCCTCTCTCCTACTTTTTTCCCTCCATCTTCCCTCCTTCCTCCTTCTTCCCGCCTTCCTTTTCTTTGCCCTGCCCTCTTCCTTACTCGCTTACCCTCTCCTCCTTCCACGTCAATCCCCCTTCCTTCCCTCCCTTCTACGTTTTTCCCTCCATCCTCCCTCCTTTCTCCATCTCCCCAGCTTCCTTTCCTCCCCCGTTACACCCGGAACGAGAGGAGTGTTGTGTTTAAAGCGGTGTAGGTATATCATTGAGAGAGGCTGATGTCCTGGCGCGTACCACACTCTAAAGGCTAATATATGACACTCATCAGTGCCTGTGTCAAAACCTGTGATTCCCTTAATGATTCCCTTAATTATTCCCTTTGTGACTCTTAGGATGCCACCATTCACTCAAAAATCACCTAATGACAGCCTGATCCTGCATGGAGATTTTAATGCAAGGGTAGGTAAAGATAATCACCACTGGCATGGCATTATAGGCCGCCACGGTGCTTGGGACGTGGACAGCAATGGCTTTAGATTTTTTTTTTATGCAAAGAAGAAGGAACCAAAGGCCTGGAGCCCACAAACCGTACCTCCCAAGAAAAAAACAAAAATAATACAAGACTGTTTTCCTAATGCTGGAAACACAGTCTGGTCATCAGCAACACCATCTTTCAACTCAAGAATAAACACAACATCATATGTATGCGCCCACGATCCAGACACTGCCACCTAATTGACTGTCATTGTAAGGCAGCGAAATGGAAGAGAAGTGCTTATAACCCAAGCTATGAGAGGTGCTGAGTGCCCTACAGACCATAACCTTATCGTCACCAAACTGCGACTAATCATACGCCCACAAATGCGAGGCAGACCATTCATCAAGAAACTAAACTGTAGCAACGTGTACCAACTTCTGCACCACCATCACAGATAAGCTCTACCAGTGGCCACCACTTGATACAAACAGCAGTGCAACAAACCTAGACACAAAGTGGCTGAATATTAGGCCATTGCTCCAAAGCACTGTAGAAGAAACTCAAGGCTTCTCCAGTCGCCGCCATAAAGACTGGTTTGATGAAAATGCTGAGAGTATGCATGACCTTGCAATGGAGAATAGAGCACATCACAACTGGTTGGCTAATCCCACCTCCTCAGGCGGCAGATCTTGATGTCCCACCTACGCTTGCAGAAACTGTTCAGGCCATCTAATGTTAAAAAATACCTAAAGCACTGGCACTGATGGCAAAGCATCTGAAACGATCAAAGAGAGTAGCCAGTTACATCACCAGCACCTCCATAATCTCATACTGATTGTCTGGAACCAAGAACAAATTCCATTTTAATGGCTTACCTGTGAGATTGTAACCATCTACAGGAAGACAGGGAACCACTCAAATAGTGACAACAACAGAGGCATCTCCTTCCTTGTGAATGCTAGTAAATCACCAGCGAAGATAATGTTATCCAGACTGACAACACATTTACTGAGTCAACACTTCCTCAAACACAATGTGGATTTCGGAATGAATGAAGTACCTCTGATATGATCTTTGTTGCCCGGCAGATACAAGAGAAACGCCACGAGCAGCATTGTGACTTGTATATTCCTTTCATCGACCTTGCAAAAACATTTGACACTGTTAACAGAGAACTTTTATGAAATGTTCTTTCAGAATTTGGAGTTCCAAACAAGTTTCTTACCATCCTAGAGAACCTGCATGACAATGTGAATGCTCGTTTGTCCATAAGTAGGAGCAAATACGAACATTTTAACGTGGATGTGGGTGTAAAGCAAGGATGGGTCCTGGCTCCTGTCACCTTCAACATCTTGTCACCCTTTAAAGTCACCAGCAAATGAACCCTGATGACGAAATAACAATCCAGTCCCGTCTAGAGGGTAACTTATTTAATGTCAGACGTCTTCAACCATAAAGACTGGTACCACTTATTTCCTGGAGCTACAGTACGCTGGTGACTGTGTTGGCCTTGCACATATCCCAGAAGCACCACAGTCTCTCATAATCATTTCCAACATACAGTATACCGTGCAATGGGGCTCCGAATAAAATGTCACCTAAACAGAAATAATGTATCAGAGAAGCAACACAGGAGAGCCTCTTGCAGTTCAGATAAATGGCGAAAATGTAAAACAGGTGGAGAATTGTCCCTACCTTTAAAGTGTGCTCACAGATAAACACAACACTGATGCAGAAGTCCTTGCACGAATCAACCACGCCTCAGCCTCTTTTGAACGTCTCAGATCCAGAGTCTTTGAAAACACCAACTTGAGAATTGAGACGAAGTTATCAGTCTATAGTGTGCCTCTCCACCCTCTTATACGATGCTGAATCCTGGACTACTTCCCAGCGTCACATCAAGCTGCCTGAGTCCACATCCACTGTTTACAGAGCATCTTAGGACTCACACTGGAGGATGAAGGCCCTTACAAATTCTCCAGCGGGCAAAGTCAACCATCATAGAAACCATGCTGGCTAAAAAAAACAGCTTAGATGGTCGAGGGAAGGCAGAAGACTTGCACCGGACAGGGTAACACGGAGGCGATTTGTTTGTGGCCACCCCTTGCGGGATTAAGGCGTCTGGCAGTGAATAGATAGACAGACAGACAGATAGATATATAGAGATAGATACAGAATAATGAGAAGTAGAGGAGGTAATATATTTGGCAAATTTTTCTCTGTGATGATGATGATGATGAAGATGATGACGATGATGATGATGATGACAATGATGATAATGATGATGATGATGACAATGATGATGATGAAGATGAAGATGATGACGATGATGATGACAATGATGATGACGATGATGATGATGAAGATGATGATGATGATGATGATGATGATGATGATGATGATAGTGATTCAGAACTGCACTCTCTTCTCCCTCCCCTTTCCTTCACATCCTCATTCTTCTCCTCCGCTTCCCTCCCCCACCTCTTCTCTCCCCCTCCCTCTCTCAACCTGTGTAACTCATCAAAATATTTTTAATGGAGGCCACACGTCTCTCTCTCTCTCTCTCTCTCTCTCTCTCTCTCTCTCTCTCTCTCTCAAATAAGTCAGTGAAATTCCAGAGCTCAGTAAGATCTGTAAAAGGGAGCCTTCACGTGGTGGCACTGATATAACTGGTCGGATCCACTGCCTGGTTATACAAACGTCCCTCAACTCCCTCCCTATCCCCCAAAAGGACGATGGTGGATTGCACGAGTGGCGAACTTCAGCCTGCAGTCCACTGGGTTCACGTTTAGATGAACCTGAGGCTACTACTACTACTATAACTGCTACTACTACTACTACTACTGCTACTACTACTACTACCACCACCACAGAATTATTTAAGTGACACAGAGGAGGACGGCAAGATGTAATACGCAAAATAAATTGCTTAGGAAGAGGTGTTAGGGAGCTGTCGTAACAAAATGGCGTAGACTCGTATCTCGTTGGTTAAGGAAGCTCCCTAACACCTTTTCCTAAGCGATTTAAATTGTTCATTACACCTTACTGTCCAAATCTCTGTTCCATAAATCCTTCCAATATCGCCATACTCTGCATAAATAACGTACAAAGGGATATTAACCAGCCATGTCCAAAAATAAATCACTAAGGAAGAAATGTTACGTGTCTTGGTATCTATTTCTTGGTTTTGGGGTTGGTATGCTTGTCGGTTAAGGAAGCTCCCTAACACCTCTTCCTTAGCGATTTATTTTCCAAACTACTCATTAATATCCCTTGGTTTGCTTCATATGTCATTCAGTATCGACAAAAATGTCGTGAATAACACACAAGAATATAGTAACGGGGCAGAATCAGGAATAAATCGGTAAGGGAGAGGTGTTAGTAACCTTCCTAACAGTAGATACTAGAATCCCGCCCTGAGGAAGTACCCAAACACCTTTTCCTAAGCGATTTATTTTGCTTCTTACACCTTACTGTTTTAGTCTGTTGTATAAATCCTTGAAACATCGCCATACTCTACTAATGTACAAAAGGATATTAACCAGCCATTTCCAAAAACAAATCGCCAAGGAAGAGGTGTTAGGGACCCTCCTTACCCTACACCCCAAGCACAGTGGCAGGTCCAAGGTCTACATCTACTACTACTACTACTACTACTATTAGCCTACTACCATCACCACTACTACTACTACTGCTATTACTACAACTACTACAGGACTACCACCACCACTACATCAGCACCACCACCACCACCACCACCACTACTACTACTACTACTACTTCTACAACTACTACTACTACTACTACTATTACTACTACTACTACTTCTACTACAACTGCCACTACATCCAGTCTCATTGCCACAAATCACTACATGAGAGGGAAGCCACTGAAGGCGGACCCCAGCTCACTCTCGAATCAAACGCTCGAGTAGGAACCTAAATACTGCAAGAAAATGTGCAGGGAGAGCGAGAGGGAGAAAGGACGAGGTGTAGAGTGACCCTACAGATGATGTGGTGGAGAGTGACCCTGCAAGAGATGATGTGGTGGAGAGTGACCCTACAGATGATGTGGTGGAGAGTGACCCCACAGGAGATGATGTGGTGGAGAGTGACCCTACAGATGATGTGGTGGAGAGTGACCCTACAGGAGATGATGTGGTGGAGAGTGACCCTGCAAGAGATGATGTGGTGGAGAGTGACCCTGCAAGAGATGATGTGGTGGAGAGTGACCCTACAAGAGATGATGTGGTGGAGAGTGACCCTACAAGAGATGATGTGGTGGAGAGTGACCCTACAGGAGATGATGTGGTGGAGAGTGACCCTACAGGAGATGATGTGGTGGAGAGTGACCCTACAGGAGATGATGTGGTGGAGAGTGACCCTACAAGAGATGATGTGGTGGAGAGTGACCCTACAAGAGATGATGTGGTGGAGAGTGACCCTACAAGAGATGATGTGGTGGAGAGTGACCCTGCAAGAGATGATGTGGTGGAGAGTGACCCAACAAGAGATGATGTGGTGGAGAGTGACCCTACAAGAGATGATGTGGTGGAGAGTGACCCTACAAGAGAAATACGAGGTGGAGAGACGAGATGATGAGGTAAAAAAAAAAAAAACTGATAAAGGACGCTTCGTAGTCGCTAAATCTTAGTTATTTATTTCACATATTATGCCTTAACTCCCCTCCCCCCTTTTGGCGTTATTTACACCGCCTTAATATCGACATGATCAATCACTGACATACAAGAGGATGTTGAGAATAAATTGCCACGAAAAGGTGTTACGAAATACCCAAAGTCTCATAAAACGTTCTTACAGTAACTGCATCAGTCATATATAGAAAGCAATATAATATGGAACCTCCTGTTTAATGGAAAACATACAAAATGCTAAAGGCAACTGATGGATAAATGGTGAAATGGGGAAAGAAGAGTGAGGGTTGATTAAATAACTACTGTATAACTCTGTGTACTGAAGAAGGTATAGAGGAGGACCAGCCACCTTGTAGCATATATGCTTTATATACTTTTACAGCAAGCCAATAGCCATTTCAATCAATCAATCAGTCCATGAAAACTATAACGAGTGAACATCGTTTGGGGGGATTTCGCATCTAGAGGTTCTTTTATCAGTAGTTTAACTCCTAACGTTGCCAATATAGCTTTATTCCACAAGATAAAGATAGTGGCTTCCATTTAGCAACAATTTTTATCGTCCGGGGAGAAGAAACCAAGCGGTGCCACAGAGATTTTAGGAAAGTCTGGGAGAATTATAGAGACTTTTTACTTTTGGCTAACTATTTCCACAATATATTTTTTGTGGTTAGCGCTTAGTGAGACCCAGATTAGCGATGTTAGTGAAGCGGACTGTGGCGACCCTGACAACTCCGCCATGATGGCCGTCAGGGAAGGGGTTTAGTAAACAACTCTCAATTTTCGTCTTTCACGTTGTTAGGAAGCCATGACTAGATACTGAGTGAGCTTCAAAAGTTCTACCGGGAGCTGCAGACTGTACGGTAAGTGTTGTAGTGGAGTTTGGGTGCTGGTAAGGTGGTGAAATAGGAGGTATTGATTTTGGAGAGGACGCGTGTCCCTCTCCGATTCTGCCATTGTATTACCTACGTACTTTCCTCCTTGTGGGGTGCGAGAGAGAGACGCCTTAACGTGCTGGCACCGATGTACCGGGGTGGCTCCACTACCCGGCCATGCAAACGTCTATCTATTCCCTCCCTATCCCTCCTGAGACAATGGTAAACAGCAGAGGGACAGCCTCAGCCTGCACTTCACTGGGTTCACGTTTCATAAGAACTTGGGGCTACAACTTCTATTACTAATACTCCCCTCCTTGTGGTAGGGATGATGCTCACTAGTACGCCATGCTTACCTCGTTAATACATGGGTGACTGTGGAAAATATAATCCCAGTGTTTGCCTCCACGAGAAGATGATCGAGAAATGTTATTAGTGTAGGTGTGAAATATGCAAGATGTGTATAATACCATCATCATTTCTCCATTTTAATTCACTTGTTAATTAGGTAAATATAATTAAACCCAGCTAATGGACAGTAAATTACACTCATTATTGGCTTAGGAAGAATACCATTTTCTCTATTGCAAATGCTTTTTAATTTTAGTAAGGAGGCAGAGGAGAATTTCAGGTTCCTATCTGCCTTTTATTTATCTCCGTTCAGAGGACCTAATACACTACAACTTAACGGGAAATAATTTTTGTGTGGTGCACCCATGTTCATTGGTTAATTTAGTGTGTTTTTTTAATGTCTCCACAAATTAGGGGAGTGTTCTCTATGGCATTTCCATTGTGAATTCATTTTTATGGTGCTTTCAGTCTCATATAAGTAATTTCTCCCATTGTGATGTGCGATCTTCACCCCACAACAACTGGAAAATCATGAGTAGTGGTGCTGGCTTGTGTTGGTCACCCTTGAACTGCCTTACTCGATGCAGCCCAAGTGATACCTCGTGTGGCATTTCAAACTACCAACGACAGCCTTTAATCGACCTGACCCATCGTTTACCCATCCTTATTTACTGAATGTGGAACAGCCAGTTATAGGATACACCCGTGTTTCATTTCATGTGTAAGTGCTGACATTGAACCATTAACTCAAACATCCATTTACTCTGTACATTTCACAGGAAGGGGGAGGGGGAGGCCGAGGATGAGATGGAGGGATGGGGTGGAGAGGTATATGAGAGAGGGGTGTGTGAGTTGGGAGCGGTGCAGTGAAATGGTGGGGGACAGGGCGACGTGGAGGTGATTTGTTTGTGGCCACCCTGAACGGGATTGAGGCGTCTGGCAATAGATTGACAGATAGAAGTCTTACAGTATTCAGCAGTTTTCCTTGCACATCATACATAGCATCGTAATAAATAATTCCCATGTTGATTGCCAGGTGTACAGTATTCAGCAATTTTCCTTCCACATCAGTACTGCAGCCGATATATCACCAATACAGTCTTTATTTTGTTTTAATACCGATCTTTACTGTTGATATTGGATATAGATGGAAGAAGCATTCACCCCAAACGGGATTGAGGCGTCTGGCAATAGATAGATAGATAGATAGATTCACTATTTTGCCAGATTCTTTGTGACAATGACCTTGACACTGTTTGCAGCTTAATATTGTTTTATTGAACACCATTAAAGGTTCAGAATAATAAATTGGTGAATGGGAAAGGAAACGAATGAAAAGAAAAAAGGCCGAAAGCAGCAAGTTGAGTGAGGTATACTGTGTGGTGGTTAAGTGTGGCAGCCGTGTGGGTTTATGTTGCTTTGTTTGGTCGTAATATTTAAGCCACACTTCTTATAGTAGTCTATTAAAAAAAAAAAAAAGTGATTTACTGCATAGCTATAACAAGAAAGAAGGCAGCAGATAGGGATGGTGATTAGCCAGTAACTCTTGAGGAGATGAGTAACATTTGGCAGTTTCATGCGTAAGCTACTATTGTAGTTAGTGTTCATGTGCGAAGTGATGCGCAGATTTGAGTGTAACTTCAGAACGAATATATAGCTTAGCAGATTACACAGTTACCATAAAGAGTTGCTCACTTCAACCAGAGAAACTTCAGTGCCAAGCTAAGTAAATAAGATGCTGTAGTTGGGGGAAAGAGGGAGGGGGAGGCCGAGGATGAGATGGAGAGATGGGGTGGAGAGGTATATGAGAGAGGGGGGTGTGAGTTGGGAGCAGGGGAGTGAAATGGCGGGGGACAGGGCGACTTGGAGGCGATTTATTTGTGGCCACCCCAAATGGGATTGAGGCGTCTGGCAATAGATAGATAGATAGTTACATACTTGAATGAAGACCATCTCAAAGTCAAGAAAAGCATGACATTGTGTGTGTAATATGAGTCAGTACAGTACACTATACTAGGCTACATATGTACAGTACAGTAAGTGCTTGGCATACATTGGACTTAGTTATTGATGTTTTATTGAATGGAAAGTGGTTTTAATCATAGTATAAATAAGGAACAGTCTCTAACAACTGTTGTGTTAAATCCACTCTCAGGGATCACAACAGGTGCATTTTTTCCACTGTGCATTGCAGGTCTGGCCTGAGTTGGTTAATGATAAAACTGTTACATACCATACCTTTTAAGTACAGGTCATCCCAGTTATAATGATGACATGTGTTTGGGAAGTCCTGTCATTGAGCCGGGGTATCGTTAAAGAGGGACATTATAACATAGAAAGTAGAGGGATGTGTTTGGGAGCCTTGGAGTCCTCCCCCCCCAATGAAGTCCTAAACCCACCCAAATGAGTCCAAAAACAAGTTCCTGGCTCACCCAAACCCCCAAACAGCATTAAAACAAGCTAAACTAAACCAAACATAAAATCTGAAAATCATCAAAAATAAGTCTGGGAAAAAAATCAAGCTTAGGAAACTGGACCCCAGAATGACAATGTTCACCCCACCTGTGACTAAAACACATTTGTCTGAGTCTAGAAATTGTTTATAAATCAATGTAAACACAAAATTTAAGTCTGAAATGTCATCAAAATTGGTTTAAAAAAAACAAAACCCATCGGATAACCAGGGATTGACCATCGTTAGGCAGGGAAGGGTGTTACTTTTTTTACATCACTAAGGCAGGGTATTGCATAAAGGGGGATCGTAAAGCGGGGTATACCTGTATAAATGTTTCATTTTACGGCTAATGGTGGGCCGGCCAAGATTTTACATATGGTACGTTTGTGTACAGTGTAAATGTTGTGTTTTATTATTTGGGTAACTACCAGAAGCTCGTATACATTATGCGTTTCATGTGTTGTTAATTACCAAGAATTGGCTTAGATTTAGAAGCTAAAATCTTGTATGGTTTCTGTTTGTCTAATACAGTAATTGAGTGTTAAGCAACGTTGGGTCTGGTTAGTACTTGGATGGGTGACCGCCTGGGGACACCAGATGCTGTTGGCATAACGTTCTCCGTACGTGTCAAGTGGGGTTGGTGGAGGATTAGTGCCCCTCCCTGTAAAACAACTCTAAGCCCTTGGCCACCTTGTCTGGGATACATGGCGTCTGGCAATGAATGAATGAATGAATGAGTGTTGCATACTTTTAGGGAAGCACAAAAGGTGTGTTGTGTTGCCTACTAATTACGTCCAGTGGCAAAGACATTACCTAGCTGCCATACTTGTGTGTAAAGTATTGTGTCTTAAGATTTTATTATATAACAGTATAGTACAGTTATTATTTTATAGCATCTTTAAAATAATAATCCAAGTAGAGAAGCTAAAGAAATTGTGATATTTCAATGCAGCCCAATAGATCAATACTTTTCCTTCCACATCATACATGGCTAGCACCTTAATTCTTTCCCATGTTCATTGCCATATGCATTGTGACACGATGCAGTGGGACCAGAAAATACCTCCAATCAAGTACAGTATCATTTGAATTGAGAGGCATACAGTTCATAGCTTCAGTTCAAGGCACGTTTAAGAATACCCACACTTTTAACTTATTGTTGCATCACCCTCCTTTATAATGAAAAAAAAAAAAAAAGTCACCCCACGCTACACCAAGGTTTGTTTCCTCATTTGTAAAGGAAGCTTCCTAACACCTCCTTCTTAGCAGTTTATTTTTGGATGTGGCGGGTTGATATTCTTTTGTATGCTGTTTGTGCAGAAGATGGTCGTATTGGAAGGATTTATGTAGCACAGACTAGGACAGTAAGATGTGATAAGCAAAATATATCAGTTATGAAAATGTGTTAGGGAGCTTTCGTAACCAATGAGAAGACCAACATGTCTAAGCAACAACTTCCCTCCTTCACCTAGTACTGCTTTCACAAGCACATGCTGTATATAAACAGCCACCACAGCCATCCAGAACCTCCATCATGATTCATCACCAGACATCTCTACCCAGGGAGACACAAGTGCACGTAGCCAGACTATGATGTGGCCATTACCCTCCCCTGCTACAGTATAGTACCAATACAAAATGTAACTCACAAACAGTCCACCATACCAACATTGCAGTGCATCCCCCCACACCACAACACACGTCCACTATGCCCACACTGCAATGCTTCCTCCAACACCACAAAACACTTGCCTCATGCATTATGTTGCTCATGGCACGCAGTCCTTCAATGTAACATCAACATTTTGAACTGTTTGAAGTTGCTTGTTGCCTGCAGTCAGTGGGTTCACATTCAGATAAGCCTGGGATTGCAGCAATAACAACAAAGAAATGATTTTTCTAGATCTCTAAATGCCATTAAAATCTTGCAGTCCTTCCCACAAGCCTTTTCCACTTTCTGCAGTACTGTGGATTCCCCTCCTACCCTGTACTGTTTGATATTTGGCATTATCAGCGTTCAACTTTTTATACTCTCCCCACTTTTTTTTTCTTTTCTTCTTTTAATATTACTTGTCTTGCGCCACTCACTCAGTGTAGTGCTGCTCTCGGGTGTCTGCCCTGGCCTCTTCTCCATCCTTCTTTCCTTCCATCTTCTTCTATCTTTCTTTCCTTCATTCTTTCCTCGTCCTTCTGCCTACGGGTGACTTTACACTCCCTCTTCTGTCTTTCATTCCTTCATTCTTTCCTCTTCCTTCTGCCTATGGGTGACTCTACACTGAGTGACAAGCCAAATGGTTTCCTGTATACCAGGAAACTATTTGCTACACTGGGTGCTAACCATATAAACAAATTTTGGCACCTGGTGATTTAGTGGGTAATTATTGTGCTCCAATCGGATTGAGCCGGTGCAGGTTTATATCCAAGGGGTGGTTGGGGTTTATTGCTCACATAATGCCACTCCAGTGACTATGATCTCCAGTCTTTCAAACGCAGTGTGTCCAGGCATCTCAAAATGATCGGATCTTGAATTTGGCTCTCTATTGTATTTTGTTTTTCTCTTGGAGGGAACTGTTACTGTGGGCTCATGGCCTTTGGTTCCTTCTTCCTCGCATTAAAAAAAAAAAAAAAAAAAATGCCACTCAGGGATGAGTGAGGTTGGTCACTCTCATCTTAAATGTCAGGACCAACTGCCTAGCCCCGGGCTCCTACGCCGCTCATGGGGAAACGTAGGATTGGATGATGGATGGATGGATGGCCTTGCGGTTTAATGATCGCTGTAGTAGAGAGAGACTACGACTGGTGAGTATACTGCAATCCACCACCAAAACAGTCATCACCTCGAGACAAAATCCACCAAGATATCCTCAGCGTGGTCTTGCTTTTCAGTTCCCAGTGACAGTAGATGTTACTAGTACAGTACTGTATTTGAGCCTTTACCCTTCGAATTAGGTGAAGAATTATGTAGAACTTCCTTGGTTCTTCCAGGCATTTTTCATCTGTTGAGGGAAACTCTCTAGTATTTTAATGGGTAAATGACAATATCTAACCCCCTCCCATTATATAAGACTATCCATAAGCTCATTAAAATTGCTTGAAAGTAGCAAGAAGACAGTAAGAAAGGCATCATGGGAGGGAAGGGGTTTGATGAACAAATTGAAATGTGTGCAGTCTTGCAATGTCGTACCTTGTAAACAGAGTGATTGCACCATCCCAGTTCTGAGTTTTGCCTCCCCCCGACCCCCTTCCCTTTTTTTTTAGTTATTGTTAGTGTGATCTGTGCATTACTGTTCTGGGTAAGTTACATAGTTTTTGAGCTTGAAATGACAGAAAATTAGTGAAATGTGTGATCAGTCATACAACATTCTTGTTAGCTGAGAGAATTGCATCATCCCAGTCACAACTTATTTGCGTACATGTACTGGTTGGCATCCTCATAGTGATGCAATATATGGAATGACAGTATTTTCAAGCTCTAAAGTGACATAAATTGAGAGAAAATTGTGTGAAAATTATTATACATTGCTGGCCAACAGTTCACGTAATTGGAATAACCCATAGTAATAGCCTACAGCATAAACAGTGTGATTGCATCATCCCAGTTCAGAGTAGTGCTTACCGTTATTAGCAGTTATCTTCTGTTTGGCCATGTGGAGAGGATGGAGAGTGAGAGACTGACAAGGAGAGTGTATGTGAATGAGGTGGAGGGGAGGAGAGGGACAGGGAGGCCAAGGATGAGATGGAAGGATGAGTGGAGAGGTATATGAGAGAGGGCAGTGAAGTGACGTGGGACAGGGTGACATGGAAGTGACGTGGGACAGGGTGACATGGAGGCGATTTGTTTGTGGCCGCCCCTTACAGAATTAAGACATCTGGCAATAGATAGATAGATACATCTTCTGTATGATCAGTGGATTTTAATTCAGAATAGCAGTTAATACAGTCAAACCAGGGATATATATATATGTTATTCTTATTGATACCATTTGACAGTTTTACCCACCTTCTGATAGACTTTTTAAACTGATGGAATTAGATACAGCCTTGATAAGCCCCTTCAATATGAAAGGCCTCTGTTAAGTGGAAAAACAAAATCTGGTACAGAGTAAGGTAAAAAGGATGTTGCCTGGATTGATAGGGATATTTTATTTATGTAGTTGTTTATTTTTAGCTTTAAAGTGACAAGCCGAGTGATGTAAATGAACAGAACCGTATGTTATGTAAATTCACCCAGTCCTTCCCTGCTTAATAAATTCAAGGCAGTTTGGAGAGCCACTGGAAACACCACCAGGGTAAATACAGTGACGTGTTTCACCCCTGCACTCCTGGCTGTCTGTGAGTGTGGGGGAGTGAGAGGCACAATATGCATTTAGCTTCAAGGGCTAATTCTGCATCTACATCTCACAGCTTATCACACTGTAGGAGCTGGACCGTGTGTGTGTGTGCTGGTAGTATTATTTCACCTTGTTTTACACTCAGCAATCTTTCTGTAATGGTTTATAGTAGCAGTGTTGTGGTGCTTTTATGTGGTTATGTACTTTCTATAGGGTGCCTCTGGACTTAGAAAATAGATAAAGCCATATAAGAGCAACCCTGACTGGCATACTAAACCTTCAGATCAACTTGGTGACAAGTGAAACAATAAATTTTGTGGAAGGTGAGGGTACAGTACATTGCTCAGCCTGCAACAGAAATAATATAGTATCCATTAAGCACTCTAAGCAAAATGACAACAACTCTCTAATGGAGGGATGGAGTAGAGAAGTATATGAGTTGGGGGACAGCAGTGAAATGACAGGGGACAGGGTGACATGGAGGCAGTTTGTTTGTGGCCATCCCTTAAAGGATTAAGGCATCTGGCAAGAAATAGATACAAGTTGTCCTCGCTATAACATTGAGGTGCATTTGGGAAAACCCATCGTTGAGCCAGGGTATTGTTAAACAGGGAAGGTGTAGCATAGAAAGTATAGGGATGCGTTTTGGAGCCCTGGGATTCCCCCTACCCCAACTAGGTCCAAAACCCACCCAAGTGAGTCCAAAAACAAGTTTCTAACTCAACTAAACCCCTAAATAGCCTTAAAACAAGCTAAACTAAACCTAAAAGCAGTTTATACCCGGTAAGTCGCTCAGACTCAAAAATAAAATCTGAAAATCATCAAAAATAAGTGTGGAAAAAATCAAACTTAGTAAACTGTATCCAAAAATAACTGTTCACCCCACCTATAACTAAAACACATTAATCTGAGTCTAAGAACATTTACAAGTATATATCAGCATAAACACAAAATTTAAGTCTATAATATCATCCAAATTAGTAAAAAGAAAACAAATCCCATTGGATAACTGGGGACTGGCCATCATTAGGTAAGGAAGGGTGTTAGTTTTTTTTAACATCACTAAGGTGGGGTATTGTATAAAGGGGGATCATAAAGCAGGGTATACTTGTAAATAGAGTTCTCAGTCCAAGTGTAAACATTCAAAGCTTTGTAGTGAGTTGTGTAGAGGGTGACACTAGGGTGAATCATGTAGGTACAGTATGTCATTAAAAGAAACTCACTATTAAGGTGTTGGCTGGGCATTTCTTTTGTAGCAAGCCATTTGTATTAGTTTGAAAAATCATGAGTGTATATTTTTGTATTGCCATATATACATTTTTTTTTTTTTTTTTTTAATGAAAGGAAGAAGGAACCAAAGGCCAGAAGCCCACAAGATTGCTCCAAAAAAAATAAATAAATAAAAGAAAAAACAACAGAACCAGTTTCAAGATCCGTTCTACTTTGAACAACAGAGCCAGTTTCAAGATCCGTTCTACTTTTCTATTCTGAATTGGTGCAAAAGATGGTGATCCAAGGCAGCAAAAATTCAGAGACCAGTCATTCAGATAATGGGGTTTTCTGTACTATAAGATGCATACTCTGACCTGGTGAAGATCTCTAACTCCTTCCTGCTCAGTTTATGGTGAAGTGTATGCAGATTGAAGGTTTGATTTATGTAGTAACCAAGGAGACTCTTACCTCAAAATTAAGGCTTAAATTTCTACCTATCTAGTTATAGTCTGATACCCTAATCCCACCATTTGACTGCCCTCCCCTCAACTTACTCCCTCCTCCCTCATATACCTCTCAGCTTAAATTTTTAATGCAACGTAATACTATATTCAAGCTATGAGTGACCAGGCCTCGTCATATGAAAACAGATTGACTTAAGTGTGATAAGTGAAGATGGGAGCTGAGAGGTTGAAGTGTGAGAAAGGGTACATGAGGAAAGGAGGGTTGAGCTGACAAGAAATGAGAAGGTGAGCATGGAAGTAAAATGTAATTGCACAGTGTTATGGTATTAAGACTTCCACACCAGAATATGGAAGTGAAGCTTGGACTTTGCTGGAAGGACAAAAAATGAAAGTGTTGGTACAAGAAAATCAGGGAACAGTCAGTGAAGAAGCAGTCGCGGAGAGTCAGGATTGTTGTCTGTTGGATATGAAGCGATAAAGGCCTGTGTGTTGGGGATTTGTTTTGCTAATTGCACCTTACTGCCCTCCTGTGTGTTAGTTAAATCGGTAAATCTTTCTAATATCACCTCACCTCACATACATAGCATACAAAAGGATAATAACCATCTGTATCTAAAAGGAAATCGTTAAGGAGAGGTGCTAGGGAACTTCCTATGAGAGTATGGGTGAGAAAGATTGACATGAACACTGCCGTAAGGATATTGATTATGATTGGGATGGGAAGGGTCTTAACATTGCTAAATTAGTGTAGTAACCACCTCCTGAAATTGAAATAGAGGTTAGTGAAAAGCTCTGTGGGAAGGATGAAGATGGGTAAAGTGGGTGGTACAGCCCTGAGCAAATTTTCGCCAACAGTCCTCTGCCAGCATGGTGTGTTGCCTTCCGTATTTCTCATTCTTCCCCAAACAAGACAGTATCCTTCCTTCTCATACTTGTGTGTGTGTGTGTGTGTGTGTGTGTGTGTGTGGTATGGTGTGGCATGTGGGGGGGTGTTTCATTTTGCAAAAGCATAAACACAGTTCATATAACACCATTCATTACCGTACCACAATCAGAAGAGAAGTGTCAGTGAACTCTGCCCATGGGCGTACCTCAGTAGTAGTGAATGAGATGCTTGAAGCTGTTGCTAATTTAGTTGTAAAAATTATATAAGTAATGAAGTTGATAAGTACAGTTGTAAAGGGAGAACATGTCTGCAAGTGGGTTGGCGGAGGGTTAATGCCCCTCCCTGTAAAACAACTAACTCAAAAGTCAAACGGTCACCTCTTATGAGATTATGCCGCCTAGCTGTAGATAGATAGATAGAAGGGGAGAAACAGTACCAGGAGATTGGTTGACGAGTGTACTGTAATCATCTACCAATTGCCAGATGCCTTAATCCCGTAAGGGGTGGCGACAAACAAATGTGCCTCCATGTCACCCTGTCCCCTGCCATTTCACTGCCCTGCTCCAAGCTCACACCCCCCTCTTTCATATACCTCTCCACTCCATCCCTCCATCTCATCCTTGGCCTCCCCTTCCCTCTCCCCCCCTTCACCTCACTCACATACGCTCTCCTCATCAGTCTCTCGCTCAGCATCCTCTCCACATGGCCAAACCACCACAGTGTGTTATCAGGAATGTATATAATGATAGTGGTGCAGTGGAGAGAGATACAGTAATCACAGAAGGTTGAGGTGGTTAGATTAGACAGAGGAAGGTTATGGAAAGGATCATTGAGAGTGTAATGAGAGAGAATGAGCTCGTAATAAGAGAACGAACATAAATGCAGTTTGGTTTTATGTCAGGAAGAGGGATAACTGATATGGTATTCATCGTTCGACAGCTGCAAGAGAAATCACGCAAAAATCATAAAGCTGTAGTGTGGAATCATAGAAGTCATTTTTAAAGTCCCAAAGGTGGTAGTAAAATGGGCTGTGGAAAGTTGTATTGACATGTACAGTATTTTTTCTATTTTATTTTCAGTTTATTATGTTTATTTCATGCATAACCTAAGAAAATTGTATGAGTGATTTAACCCTTTAACCGCGGGTATTGTTTTGGTCTGACTGTCCTCTCCCGCGGGGGTTTCAGCCAAATGTAAACAAACCTTTAAACCTTAATAACTCTGCACAGAATAAAGCTAGAGAAAAAAATAAGGTACCATTAGAAAGTACTAACCTTCAGCTTTCCATTGATGTAGGTTTCATGACTTTGTTGACTTTCACAGGACGGGCAGTGCCGTTAGAAGTGAGGGGTGTAAAATCACTATTTTTCGCTCACACATCATTACCTTCGCTCATACACCATTACCAAATGCCAACCTCATTCTGATAATAATACTATAAACATATATGAACACTGCACATACGATAAACACCCACTCTGTGTTCACTGAGGCAGGTAAAAGGCACTGTAATTACCTGCACTTCACTGCCACATCAACGGTGTTGTAATCACTATTTTTCGCTCACACACCATTACCAAATGCCAACCTCATTCTGATAATAATACTATAAACATATATGAACACTGCACATACGATAAACACCCACTCTGTGTTCACTGAGGCAGGTAAAAGGCACTGTAATTGCCTGCACTTCACTGCCACATCAGCGGTGTTGTAATCACTATTTTTCGCTCACACACCATTACCAAATGCCAATCACATTCTGATAATAATACTATAAACATATATGAACACTGCACATACGATAAACACCCACTCTGTGTTCACTGAGACAGGTAAAAGGCACTGTAATTGCCTGCACTTCACTGCCACATCAACATGTGTTGTCACTCACACAGCTGGACAGATACTGATGCGCGCTTGGTCAGGGGTGGGGTGGGGGGCCCAGGGGGTGGGAGGTGGGGCCCCAGGGGGGGAAGAGGGAGGTGGGGGTCGGCTGGAGTGAAAGAACTTAATAGCTACTCTCCCTTGAAACAATTGGCGCACGGAAAAAACGCGGGGTATTCAAAATATTCACAAACATTCGAGAATGACACCCGCGGTTTGGTCCAGTTTTTGCAACGTCATTCTGGAATGACACCCGCGGTTAAAGGGTTAAGGGACCAGTGGTATATGCTGAAACTTGTCTAATTGGAGATGATAAATAAATGAACCACTTAAGCACAGTACCTTTTGATGATGGAATAATGAAGTAGACTTTGCCGTAAGATATAAAGAGAAATGGGGATATGCTCAGGGCGTGGGAAAAAAAGTGGCAGAGAATGGATGATGACGGTTGGAAGCGGATTGTGAGAGGTGTGAATGTTGAGGGTAGGGTTGCAAGAGGCAGACCCAAAAAGACCTTGGACGAGGCCATAGTGTGACCTCAGGGACAAGGGACAGAATGAGGAGGCTACCAGAGATCAAACAGCGTGGAGAGCCGCCATTAGTGGATCAAAGGCGATGCATGCATGTTAGAGCCTTTATAAACAACGGGCCAAGTGAAGAGAGAGAGGTTGAAGGGAGTTAGTGGGAAGGAAGGGATGAACAGCCTTTGCCTCCATCCTGTTTACAAGAGCCGCATATGATGGAAACAAACTGACTGAAGTGATTGAGACTAGAAATTAGGTAAAAAGCCGATATTGAATAGATCTGTTGGAATTTGGAAACCCTAAGGGGCAGCTGGATTTTTTTAAATTTCTTTCCTTCATTCTTTCCACTTCCTTCTGCCTACGGGTGACTTTACACTCCCTTCTGTCTTTCTTTCCTTCATTCTTTCCTCTTCCTTCTGCCTATGGGTGACTTTACACCGAGTGCAAAGCCAAATGGTTTCCTGTACACCAGGAAACCATTTACTTCGCTGGGTGGTAAGCATATAACCAAATTATGGCTCCTGGTGGTTTAGTGGGTAATTAAGGCGCTCCAATTGGATTGAGCCGGTGCAGGTTTATATCCAAGGGATGGTTGGGGTTTATTGCTTACTTAATGCCACTCAGGGATGGGTGAGGCTGGTCACTCTCATCTTGAATGTCAGGACCAACTTGCCTAGCCCCAGGCTCCTACACTCCTCATGGGACGACAGGATTGGATGATGGATGGATGGATTATTATTATTATTATTTTTTTAATTTATTTTTTTTTAATGCCACAAGAGACATCCTGGTCATCTACTCCCTGTGGTGAATTATGGTAGTCCAGCTTTAATGTCCCTCCTCACTGAATTTTTTTTTTTTAATCCATTTTCATCATCTGTTTCTGTTTTTTAATGCTGTTGTAATGATGATGATGATGATGATCGATTAATATTATGGTGGTGGTGTTCGTGGTGATGATGATGATGATGATGATGATGATGAGGAGGAGGAGGTGGGTTAGGAGGATGAGATAGCTACGCGTATATTGCAGTATCTTCATCAACTTCAAGCTGTCGACTAATATAATGGTGGTAGTGATGATGATGATTATTATTTAACCACACATACATTACAGCATCCTTGTTTGTTTACTTCCAGATGTCGAGCTCGTTTGTGAAGGACTGCTCCGATGTGTCCTCAACAGGGGCAGCCAGTTCGGGCAAAACCGTCATCATCATCGTTAATAATGAGACAAATGTTTCTCTTGACCACCAGCTACAGAACTTGTTAGGTAAGGCTCAGACAACACTTTCTCTGATCTGTCTGTCTATCTATCTATCTATCTATCTATCTGTCTATCTACCTGTCTGTCTATCAATCTGTCTATCTATAATCACATGCCTTAATCCTGTATGGGGTGGCCACAAACAAATTGCCTCCATGTCTTCCTGTTCCCTGCCATTTCACTTCCCTCCCCCTAGTTTATGCCCCCCCTCTCTCCTGTGCCTCTGTACTCCATCCCTCCATCTCATCCTCAGCCTCCCCTCCCACCTCACTCACATACACATCTCTAGTTAGTCCCTCATTCTCCATCCTCTCCACATGGAAACCACCTCACTGTGTTTGTTTCTCCTAATGCATTCGGTCACATCCACAGCACACACAACGCTCCTTCACTCCTGAATAATTACACACTATTTCAATGCTGTACGGGTAGTTTTCAGTTTAAATTGTTATAAAGTCTGGGAAGAATTATCACGTTTATCACATACCGTTCACTATAATTCATAATTCACTAGAACGAAAATCCCGAAGTGGTTAAAATGAACGAGCTGTTGTTGTATGCAAGATTTTACATTCATGTTAACAAGTCTGCATAGCCACTTTCACCTATAGTCAGATGTGTAGATATTTTTTGTGTGTATTTAATTTTTTTTTTCTGCCACTCCATTATCCGTAAAGAAAAAAATGAAAGGAAAAAAACGCAGTGTGTATATGTGTGTTTTGCAGCGAGCCATGGTGCTGATGGATCACAGGTGAGCGTGGTGAGAATGGGTAGTGGTGTGGCAGGAGGTGAGGATGATGGAAGCCTGGGTAATGGGACAGAGGCTGCACCCACCATCACAACACCTGATGGTACCCAGCTGGTTAACCTTACCGTTGAAGGATACCCAGCTATACCTCATGGTTAGTACTGGCACACACGCTCGCACGCACGCACGCATCCACACGCACACTCAAACACACACACACACACACACACACACACACACACACACACACACACACACTCTTGCTTGCTTACTTACATACTTACTTACTTATTTGCTTACCAGAGTACCGTATCACTTTACCTTGGCTTTTCATGCTCCTTCCTTCCTCTCTAATACTTACAGTCCATTTTTCATGTAATTTATTTTCATTATCCAGACCTCTTTTCCGACCCTAGGGTGGGGTGAGGTAGGGTTCAGAGAGTCAAGCAGGACCTGATAAAATGGGATACTAACCAAAGTTTGCCCCGATGAATGGGCCACACCCCCATTCACTCACCATTCAAGTTCTGGGAATCATGGCTCCCCCTGATGTACCACAGCTTATTCACCACCTTTAGTATGCATTCCTTATATGACTATACCTTATTAACACAGTTGCATTAGACTTCCTTACGCTACATTGGGGATGAATATTTAAAGGTCTTAGATTTGTTGTTGGTATGGAAGTTGGTGAGGCTAGGGGACTGACAAGAGATCGAGCTGGCTGGATCAATGTTGTGAGAAGAAGTGCATGATCAGGGATTTGGCACCCCATTTTAACGTGACAGCGTTTGAATTGACTCTATCGGATACGTTTGTGTGAAGCTATATAATGTGGTGAAAGTTTTTGGTGTATCAGATAGAGCCAGGATTCCGGGGGCTTGAATGATGAGTGAATGGATGCATGGCTCATTGGACTGGGCAAACTTGGGCTGTCTGGATGTTGCTACTCCTCACCCTGCCTTAGGGTGGGAAAGGAGGTCCGGATAATGATGACGACGACGATGACGACTTTTTAGATATATCAGTAAAATTAAATAAAGCAGATGGAGAGCCTCCTTTAGGTAACCAAGGCTGATCATACACGCATGTTGGAACCATTATGAAGGAAACAGAATGAAACAAAACAGTTAATAGGTCTTGTCTAACATACACAACAAACATATTTTATTCTTAAAGAGTTCCTGTCTAACATACACAACAAACATATTTTGTTCTTAAAGAGTTCCTGTCTAACATACACAACAAACATATTTTGTTCTTAAAGAGTTCTTGTCTAACATACACAACAAACATATTTTGTTCTTAAAGAGTTCCTGTCTAACATACACAACAAACATATTTTGTTCTTAAAGAGTTCCTGTCTAACATACACAACAAACATATTTTGTTCTTAAAGAGTTCCTGTCTAACATACACAACAAACATATTTTGTTCTTAAAGAGTTCCTGTCTAACATACACAACAAACATATTTTGTTCTTAAAGAGTTCCTGTCTAACATACACAACAAACATATTTTGTTCTTAAAGAGTTCCTGTCTAACATACACAACAAACATATTTTGTTCTTAAAGAGTTCTTGTCTAACATACACAACAAACATATTTTATTCTTAAAGAGTTCCATGTCAGCTGCTCTCACTTGTTTACTAATGGTTTTTCAGCTCAGCTTTTATATCAGATTTGTATATTTATGTGGATGCCAACACACTTTCATTCCATCCATTTACATCCTCAGGATTAAATTTGTGGTCAAAGCCATCATAGTACCAGCTAATTTTATTGTTTAACCCACCTTACTTTCCACTTCCTGTTGCACTTCATCCTGTTTTTTCTTTCACTGTACTAATATAGCCCAGGCCATCTGTCCATAAACAATTCATTCATTCATTGCCAGACGCCATGTATCCCAAACGGGGTGGCCAAGGGCTTAGAGTTAATTATTTTTACAGGGAGGGGCACTAATCCTCCACCAACCCCACTTGACACGTAGGGATGCCAACAGCATCTGGTGTTCCCAGGCGGTCACCCATCCCAGTACTAACCAGACCCAACGTTGCTTAATAATGATGTCTAATATTTTTCACTGACTAAACAAAACGCTTCCATTCATTTTTCAGTGTATGTTTTATTACAGTACACATTAATGATGCTGGTACCCACTAAAAACATTAGATAAGAAGGAAATTTATCAGCACATGCAGCCAGAATTATGTAAAATATACCCAAGAATTTTCTGTTGAGGTAGGCGTTGACTGTGATTAGTTGATGGTACGTCAATGATTTGGACTTGTCTCACCTCGGAAAAGCTGAATAAATATTAGAGAAGTACCAAGACTGTAATAAATGCTCAGTTTTTACTCATTAGCTGTATTTTTTGTTGTTAGAGTTTAGCATGCTATGTAAAAACTACATAGTTTTCCTCATGTTTTGTCTGTGTCTGTTGTTGAAGCTTGAAAAACATGTGTAACTAAATTGTGTGTGTGTGTGTGTGTGTGTGTGTGTGTGTGTGTGAGAGAGAGAGAGAGAGAGAGAGAGAGAGAGAGCTTAGACCCTAAAATCACTGACTGCTTTTCCTCACATATGCATTGTCTGTGCAGTGGCAGGTGGTGTTGGGGCTGGTGGTAGCTATGCCGAACTTCCCTTGGACGCAGACGCCTTCCAGCGCCTTGAGAGCGTCCTGGAGAGTGAGGAGGCGCGGGAGATCCTGGGCGAACCTCTCCTGGACATGGTGACCAATCCCACCCACCTCCCGGCTAACCTCACAGCAAACCTCACAGCCAACCTCACCTCCCTGGATGAACTCATGGACTCGTCGCTCTTTGATGGTCAGCCTCAAAAACTCTTGGATTCCTCTCTGCTTCATGGTCAGCTGCTTCTGTTTTGGTTATGTAGTCAGCAGTGGTAGTTGTCCTCAGTTATTACCTTACTTTCTCAATATTTTTTCTTACCATACTTTCTCAATATCTGGTGTAGACCATATTAAAGATGCAGATGCCTTCATGCTTATTTTTGATTTCATGTTTGTGTTAAATATAAGTCTGTTATTTATGGCTTTGGTATAGTGATTTTTGCCATTTCTGTACTATTGTTTGCACACAGTTTGACTGTCTGTTTGCTTGCTTGTCTGTCTGTCTCTGTCTGTCTGTCTGTTAACAACTTTACACAAAAACTGGTGGTGTGATTTTGACTAAAATTACAGGGATGATGGGCTATGACCTTCTGATCACCTGATTAAAGTTTGGGCCATATTGGGCCATGACCCAGGCTGTAGGCCCCCCCCCCAAAAAAAAAAAGCCATAACTCCTCCTAAATTCGTCATATTGACATGAAACCAAAACCTAAAGGTGTATCTTGCAAAACTGCATCCTATAACATGCCTCATTACATCAGAGGGGCCACGCCCAGTCAGCGGTAGGGGGTCAGTGTCAGGCAGGTTGGGCAGAAAATTGCAAATGGGCATAAAATCATCACTTTTCATCTGATTCACTTCAAAATTTTATATGTGACATCTTTGACTAGATATCTTGTTATATGTCAGCACTAAAATGACTGCTGGGGATGGGTTTGCCGTGCCTTGGCACCCCTTCTTGTTGTGATTGGTGTGCTAAAAAGTAGAGAGTACCTGTATAAGGCTACATCCACACCAAATGCTTGCTGACACTTGTGGATATTCTGCATCACTTTGAGCAACAGAAGTTCTCTCCTGCACTCACCCATGTCCAGTGGGATTATTTATACTGGTTATGGTTATGCAGAACTACCACTCTTGTCAGCAGGAACTTGGTGTGGACATTAGCAGAGAAGTATGTTAGTTTTCAATAGACCCTCAGTGTTTTGTGAGCGGTGCAGGACCAGCAGTTAACCCCATACTTGGGAAAAATATTGCTTTAGTCTATTCTTGCCATGTTAAGATCTATCTATCTATTGCCAGACACCATAATCCCGTAAATGGTGGCCATTTGACACTGAGTTAGTTGTTTTACAGGAAGGGGCACCAACCTTTCACCAACCCACTTGTTGACACGTACGTTAAGATGATTTTGTTAATTTTAGAGAAACCACACATAAGAGTGGGATTGGGACAGTCTGCAGTAGCCTCTCCACAGCCTGATTTCTGTGTCTCGTATTGTATCATCATATTTAAGCTTAAAGACATCTGAGTAGAGCAGGAGTGAAACAGAGAATACGTCATCAGATAAAAGGGCTAAGGTATATATTGTGGTATTGATAGGCAGGTTATACAAATGTGTTCATGCACCAAAGGCTTGCAACCAGACATTTCCTTCACATCTTTCTCTAGTAGTCTATTGGATACAGATCTATCTATATCTATCTATTGCCGGATGCCTCAATCCCGTTTGGGGTGGCCACAAACAAATCGCCTCCAAGTTGCCCTGTCCCCCGCCATTTCACTGCCCTGCTCCCAACTCACAGATACATACCAAAAATCTGAGGTTTTAACTGTCATTCAGGTTTATATGAACTGTAACTACTTGCATATAATTCTAACTATATATTGCTTTGGCCCTGTTTGCATAGTGTCATATTGCTTAATATTGAGGGGTCTGATTGGTACAGCTATAAAATCTTCACTATTTCCGTGACCATATCTTGTGTATATTAATCATGCTGTGTCCAGATTGTTTTACTGAGGTCAGGGGAGTCTTCGTGAAATGGAGGGAGCACTTTGTCTTCATAAACCTCTTTCCTAGTAGGGTGAAATACCGCTTGTCTTTGTAAACCTTTTTCCTAGGAGGGTGAAATACCGCTTGTCTTCATTAACCTCTTTCCTGCAAGGGTGCTCTCCAGATTAACAGAATAATTTGGCAGCAACAAGAATAAAACAGCAGTGATGTCCGTAGGGTGATGGGATTAACTTGAATATAGTAGTGTCACTGTATCATTTTTTTTTATTTTTTGTAATTTAACTAGAATTGAACAAGTTAATGTCTATATCTGTTGCAGGTGAGGGAGAGGAGGCAGGAACTGATAAAGGTGAAGCTGAGACCTCCAATACCCCAGCCAGAAAACATTCACCTCCCAAACGCAGATCACAGCGGCAGATGGACAAGGCCGAGAGAGAGGAGGTCAGTGCTGTGCTCATGATTTTTGCCATTTACTTTATGTATTTACTAGAGATGGACACCTTTTTGTGGTGGCACATATATGGTAACTGAGCGGCACCTCTCTCCAGTCGTACAAACATCCCTTAGCTCCCTCCCTATCCCCAGAAAGGTGGCCGGTGGTCTGCTGGAGTAAGGCAACTTCAGTCTGCACTCCACCAGGTTCATGTTTCAGCAGAACCTTACACTATAACTCCAACAGCTTCTCCTCCCACTACCAATACTACTACTACCACTGTTACCACTACTTCTACTACTACTGCGGCTGCTACTACTATTACCACTTGTATTGTAGATGGTTTGTAGATGGAGTTGAGGCTTTGAAGCATTTGAACAATGAATGGATGGATATGTGTCACCTTCCTGAGCATTGTGTTGATAGTTATAATTATGCTTAAGTGTAAATGAGTGAGGATGAAGGTAGAAGGAGGTGTGGGAACCCGAGGAAGAGGTTGATGGATGTGGTAAATTGGGTTATAAAAATGACGTGTGGAAGTTGATTAGGTAAGGGAATTGACTGAGAATAAAGTTGATTGGGTGAGTTAGGTACCAAGGAGCAGAATGGTCAGGTCTGTGAGGAGGAGTCAGGCATTACGGGGCTTGGATTGTGTGTGAGTATCTGGTCCATTTTGTCTTGCACATTTTGTATAGTTCTCTGTCTTTTAGGCTTTCTCTTTCCTGTTTTTTGGACCCAGCCTCACTCAGTATTTAGAGGAGGGGGGGGGAAGGTTAGGATGAGTATGATGATATATCTATCTGTCTAGAGGATGAGCATGATGCTTATCTACCTATCTGTCAGTCTCTAGCCAGATGCCATAATCCTGTAAGGGGTGGCTGTTTGACTTTGAGTTAGTTATTTTTCAGGGAGGGACACTAACCCTTCACGAACCCACTTGCTGACACATTGGGAACAAATGAGTTGGTTATATGGTTACCACCCAGCATTGTAAATGGTTTACTGGCTGCCAGGAAACGATTAGGTTTGTCACTCAATGTAAAGCCAGCTGAAAAGGAAAGAAGAGTAATAAAAAGTGGCAGGAAAGATGGGAGAAAGGGGAAGAGAGGAAGGGAGACAGAAAAAGAATGTTAAAGATGAGGGAAGAAGTAGGCAGCACTACATCAAGTGAGTGGATGATGGCCACCACTACCTACCACCAGATATGACAAATATGTGATGATGGTGATATTTTAGCTCATATTTCCACATTCATTCCTGTATTGCCACATCACTTTCCAGATTAATTTCCTGTTTTCAGAGTGTACATTCGTTTTTCATCTTTTCATTTCCCTTTGCCTCATTACAGTACAGAGTATGAATAAGACAAGCTGAGAGTGTTTGAATAGACGTGTAGGTCCATATTGACGGTGAAGGAAGCTCCCTAACACCTCTTCCATAGTGATTTATTTTTGATGTGGGTGGTTAATATCCTTTTGTATGTTATTTATGCAGAGAATGGGGATATTGGAAGGATTTATATAATGCAGAAAAAGGCAGTAAGGTGTAAAAAGCAAAATAAATCACTTAGGAAGAGGTGTTAGGGAGCTTTCTTAACTAATGAGAGTAACACCCTTAGAGCAAATGAGAGGAGTGTTGCTTTAATTGCTACACATTATTTCATTTAGATTGATTGAAACTAAAATACCTGTTGGTTGGTTGATTGATTGTTTCATTTTTGTTTATAAAGCTCCATCATGCTTGTATGTGTTGGCCTTGGTCCCTTAATAGCAGCTCTCCATGCTGCTTCGATCTCTGGCAGCCTCCCTATTGGGTCCCTTATCCCTGAGGTCACAGAAAGATAGAATCCTTGAGGTCACATTGTATGATTGATTATATTAAAAAGAATCATGGCAGTGTAACAACAGAGGTTGTTGCTAATTTTTCTATTTTCAATCTAGGTTGAGAAGATTTTGGCTGAAAACAAAAAGAAGCTGCAAGAAGAGCGTGAACAGTTAGACGGCAGCAACAACAGCAACAAGACTCCAACCCCAGACGACGGGGTGAAATCCGAGGGTAGCGAGGATGAGAACCGCCCAGAGGAGCCCCCTGTACGAGGCAGAGGGCGGAACAGGGGGCGGGGAAGAGGGAGAGGCAAAGGAGAAGCGGGGCAGAACCAGGAGGGAAAACCACGGGCAAGAGGGAAGAAGAACACAGAAGATGGGGCGGGGGAGGAGAAGGCTGGGGCGGGGAGAGGACGAGGTGGGCAGAAAGAAGAAGGAGGGCCTGGTAGAGGACGAGGGAAGGGGAGAAGCAGAGCGCGGCAGCCGGCTAAGACAAATAACACATCGGAGCAGGGTAAGCCTACGCACATTCAGGCATGCCTTGTAAAATAGCGTGAGAGTTTTTCATCATGTATGGCTACAATACCTAGGCTGCTGCA
Organism: Coenobita brevimanus; assembly: GCF_032717465.1. Classification (NCBI taxonomy): domain Eukaryota; kingdom Metazoa; phylum Arthropoda; class Malacostraca; order Decapoda; family Coenobitidae; genus Coenobita; species Coenobita brevimanus. The sequence continues at coordinate 13,201,863 of NC_137036.1, forward strand.
TTTTACATTGAAGTTTTGGAGGTTAAAGAACTCATGAATATTGTAGAGATGAATGGTACAGATATCTTTTTGCCATTAATTTTGTTACAGTTATTGATTCTTTGTTTCCATTAAAGATTTGCCCATTTCACTCTGCTGGTTCTTTGTTTACATTAAGTCTGTAAAGATGTGCATTTTTTTCTCACCCATACTACCTGGACCATTAAAAAGAAAGGAATATATGCTTGAAAAATCAGCTTTGTAAATATGGTTAATTGTAAATGTAAGGATAAATACAATAACTAAGTGTCTTTATAATTGTCTTTGATATGGGAATGTGAATGAGTTTATAATTTATGATGCAGCTGACTTCAAATTCATGTCTTTGTTTGTGTTTTGTCTTCTGTAATTTTGTTTATATGTTCTTAAGTAATATTTTTTTGTGCATTGCAGATATGAAAATGAAAGAGTTGAAAGTAAGTGTCAAGAAAATGGATTTGAACAACACAGAGAAGAGTGAAGTTGATGGCGATGTGAAGGAGGAAGAGGAAGAGATGGAGGAAGGAAAGGAGGAACTGACAGAGGAGCAAGAAATGATGGAGGAAGTTAAGGAGGAGGAAGTGAAGAAGAAAGCCAAGAAGGCACCACCAACGCCTAAAATTATCCCACAGTTTGAGCCAGCGCTGTTCTCCACCCCAGATGTGATGCGCAAGGCCGGGGAAGCTAAAGCAATTATGGTGAAAAGTACAGGGAAAGCTCAGAAAATTGTCCTTGTGAAGAAGCCAGCGAAGAAGACCATCCAGGAAGTAGAGGTGAGGCAGGAAAATACAACTACACAGGCTGTAGATGATGGTGTCAGTGATGAGGATAACAATAGCAAGCTTCAAGACACTAGTGCAACTCAGGATGAAGACTCCAATCCACCAGAAGAGAAGTCATTCGTAAGCGAAGTGAAGCCCAAGGTCATCCAAGTGAAAAATCCAACTGGGGTTCGGCAAATGGTGGTCCTAAACTCAGCCCGTACAGGTATGCCCAAGGAGGCGCTGGTCAGAGTTATCCCACCTAAAGATCCACCAGCAGAGGAAGAAAAGCCATGCCCAGTAAAGCCAAAGGTCAAGAAGGAGGCTGGAAACAAGAAAACTGCAGAAGAGCTGGCAAAGATTAAAGAAGAGGAGGGAGAGGAAGATACGAGCACTGCAGAGGTGGGAGGTGTTGAGGTACAGAAGGATGGAATTATGGAAGCTCTGAAAACCAGTGAGGAGCAGCAGAAGCCAGGCCAAAAGCAGGACAAAGAGGAAGGCCAAAAGAAAGTGAAAGAGGAAACTGATGAAAAGAATGTCAAAGGAGAAGCAGGACAGAAACAGAAACAAAAGGGGAAGAACAAAATTAAAGCCTCACCCAAGGGAGATGCTCAGAACAAGGGAGGCCCACAGAAGATCAAGAAGGTGCGAGTGAAGAAGGGTAGAGTTTCACAGAAGTCGTTTGAGGAAATGGCACTGTTGAGAAAGAGGGAAATATCAATGAGAAAAAGAGAGGAAATACAGAGGAAGAGGGAGGAGGTGCTGAAGAAGAGAGAAGCCATAAGGAAGAGGAAGGAGATGCAACTTCAGAAGGAGAACGCTGAACAGCAGGCAAAGAAAGAGGAGGAGACAGAAGAGGAGAAGAAGAAGAAGGTGATCGTGAGCCACAAGGTGATAAAGAAGGTATTGGTGAATAATGGAGAACAAGTGATGGTGGCTGTGAAGGAAGGACCAACACCGAAGAAGGAAACAGTACTTGTGACAAAGGACGGTCGTATTATAAGGAGGGAAGTGAATGTTGTGAAGAAGGAAGGGCTTCTGAAAACCCAAGGGCTGACTCCAAAGAAACAAATAGTGCTTCACAAGAAAGAAGACCTGATACAGACACCATTGAAAGAAAAGCTGAGTCCAAAGAAAGAAGGGCAGGCACAAAAGAAACAGATCCTGATTAGAAAGAAAGAAGGACCCACTCCTAAGAAAATGGGATTAGTTGAGAAGAAAGAGGGACTGGTTGAGAAGAAAGAAGAAATGCAGAAGGACGAGGCAACGGTTAAAGAAGAGGCATCACCACTGTTAATAAAAAAGAAAATAATAAACCTTAAGGGCGCGCCTCCAATGACTCCCGCCATTAAAGCCCTCGGCCGGATTCCCAAGCTTGCAGGTGCCGGTATTCGGAAACCTGCGCCTACACCGATTGTCGCTCCCCCTGCCGAGGAATCCCCCGTGAGACGTAGCGGCAGGGCAATCAAGAAGAAGACCTTTGGAGATGAAATGGTTACTTTTGACATCAAGGAGGAAGCTGAGGAGGAGGAGGACGAGGAGGATGAGGAATATGTAGCAGAGGAAGATGAAGAAGCGATGAAACCTCAGACACAAGAAGATGAAGAGGAGGTGAGATTTGCTTGTTACTTTAACTTGCGGAGTAGTTTGGCTTTGTCTGAAATTAAGGAGCAATTGCCTTTGTGATGAGACGAGAAGGGTAGCTGCAAGGTGTAGTTGATTGAAAGCTGTTTGTTTAATCTTCCAGTACTTTTTTTTTTTTTTCTTTTTTAATATAATGACCATTGCTATACTGTTTTTTTTTTTATATATAGTGTGGAAACCTGTCAGACGAGGGGGATTAGATGCTTATGCCTGTCAGGTAGTGTCGGGATTCATGGGACTTGAGTAGTGAGTGAATGAGTGTTTGACCCATTTCAGTGGTTACCAAGATTAATTGGTTCTCCCTCTACATATTCTTAATTTTTCCTTGCTTTCTTTGCCGACTTGCGGTTGGGATAATGAGGTGGAATGATGGTGTTGGTGGCCTTGTCCCATCCTTACATTGGAAAAGGTGGTGGTGGTGATTTTTTTTTTATCCTAGGAAGAAGGAACCAAAGGCCAGGAGCCCACAAAATGCAAGAGAGAGCCAAATTCAAGATCTGATCATTTCGAGATGCCTGGACACTCTGCGTTTGAAAGACTGGAGATCATAGCTATCAGGAAATACAGACAGAGGGAGACAGTTCCAGTGTTGACTTATTGCATAAATAAAGGACTGGGAGTAACGCTTAACTCTTGCATTAGAGAGTTGGACAGAAAAGGGATGAGAGCTTGCTGCTAGATGGGTGCTACGCGCCCGTCGTAGAGGTGGAGGGATGCAAGCAGACAGTTCAGGTGATGATGATGATTTAATTCTTCCCTTTTACTAGGAGGAGGATTCCATGGATGATGATGGTGATGACGATGAGGACCCTGAACGTTTGTGGTGCATCTGCCAGCGTCCACACAACAACCGCTTCATGATCTGCTGCGACCGCTGTGAGGACTGGTTCCACGGGTCCTGCGTTGGCGTCACTAAAGCTATTGGTGAGTGAGGAGTGGCTGGCTTTAAGTTATGAGGATGGTGTGGCCTTGTGAAGAGGATGGAGAATGAGAGACTGACTAGAAGAGTGTATAGTGAGGTTGAGGGAGGGAGTAGGGAGAATGGGGATAAGGTGGAGGGGTGGGATGGAGAGGATGGAGAATGAGAGGCAGAGAAGAAGAGTGTATGTAAGTGAGGTGGCGGGAGGAGGGGAAAGCAGGAGGAATGGAGGGGTGGGTTAGAGAGAATGCAGAGTGAGAGATTGACTATAAGAGCGTGAGTGAGGTGGAGGGGGAGGGGGAAATCAAGAATGAGTTGGAGAGATATATGAGTGAGGGGTATGTGAGTTGGAAGGAGGGCAGGCAAATGGTAGAAGACAGGCTGATGTTGAGGCGATTTGTTTGTGGCCACCCCTTACAAGATTAAGGCGTTGTTTACAGATAGGTAGAAGTTACTACAGTTTATTTACCTTAACTTTACACAAAAGCTTGGGTTGTAAATGCTACTGATGTGATCCTACACTGAGTGACAAATGTAATAGTATTGTCGACTCCTGGAAGACCATTGATCAATAAATAATGAATGGTTTGTGGTCCAGGAGGTTGGTGGTGGTAGTAGTAGTAGTAGAAATAGTAGTAGTAGTAGTCCCTGGTTCATCTGAGACGTGAACCCAGAGGCCTGCAGTCATAAGTTGTCGTCCTGCACCACCATCTTATATTCAGGGGATAGGGAAGTAGCTGAGGGACATTTGTATAACCAGGCACTTGACCCACTCAGCTATATCAGTGCCACCACATGAAGGCATCCCAGCACCTCTTGTGGGTTAAAGGCTCCCCAGTAAGAGTTCAGTTCTAAGGAGATGTAGGGATGTGTTGCTCACTTAATGCCACTCAGTGCTAAATGATTGGTCACCTTCATCGTACGTGTTGGACTTGGTAGGCCAGCTGCAAGTGTGCCCCTAGAACTGTAGAGGATTGGATAATGGATGGAATAATGAGTACATAGGTGTGGTACTTATTTCTATCTATCTATCTATTGCCAGACGCCTTAATCCCGTAAAGGGTGGCCACAAACGATCTGCCTCCATGTCGCCCAGTTCTCCGCCATTTCACTGCCCTGCTCCCAGCTCACACCCCTCTCATACCTCTCCACTCCGTCCCTCCATCTCATCCTTGGCCTCCCCCTCCCTGTCTTCCCTTGTACCTCACTCACATACACTCTCCTCATCAGTCTCTCACTCTCCATTTCACTGGGAACTATTTCATATTCTTACTTCTCTGCTTTATCCTGTGTCTTGGTCCTACCCACCTCATTTTGTAGTAGTAATAGTAATAGCTGCAACCCCAGGCTCATATGAAATGTGAACCCAGTGGACTGCAGGCTTAAATTTTCCTTCAGTAGTTCACCATTGTTCTTTTGGGGGATAGGGAAGCAGTTGAGGGATGTTTGTATAGCCAGGCAGGGGATTTGCTCTGCTATATCTGTGCCATCACATGAAGGTGTACCCCCCCCCCCCACAATACCACCTTGTTTTATGGAGAGTACAAGGATAAGACTGATGATGATGATGGCGATGATGAGGGTGTTGATGAAGGTATTGATGGTTCTGATGATGATGATGATAATGGTGTTGATGATTATGATGATGGTGTTGATAATGATGATAATGGTGTTGATGATGATGATAATGGTGTTGATGATTATGATAATGGTGTTGATGATGATGATTATGGTGTTGATGGTGATGGTATTGATGATGATAGTGGTGTTGATGATGATAATAGTGTTGACGATGATGTGACATTACAGGCCAGCAGATGGAGGAGGATGGGAAGGAGTGGGTTTGCCCTAAATGCAAGAAGGCTGAGCGTGCCATGAAGAGCTCAGTCTTGATGGGGCGTTCGACTGCCGTTGGGGATGTTGTTTCCCCGCCTAACCACCAGGAAGCCAAGAGAATGATTGTAACAGGTCCAGTTTCACCCAGAAAGAGTGGTGAGATAGGGAAGAAACAGGATGCTGAACCGGAAACACAAACGCCTGTCAAGAAATCACCCGTTTCACCCAAGAAGCCTGGAGCACAGCATATCATAAGACTGACATCCCGAAAGGTCAGCGAGGGAGCTAAGGAGGTAAGGAGGTGGAGGAGTCAGGAGGGGGAGAGATAGAGATGGTGTAGAAAGTGTGATGGGGAGATAGGTGAGGCTGAAGAAGAAGAGAGGTGAAATAAAAAGAGTGTGGATGGAAGGAGAAGGTGTAGAGAGAGACTTGGTACTGCGGAAAGAGATGGGAAGAGAGAGAGGTGAGAGTGAGGGAAGGAGAGAGAAGTAAAGGAAGAGATTGAGGAGGAAGGAGTAAAGGAAAGGTAAAGGTAGAGCTGAGGACATGAAAATGAGAGGGGAGTGAGAGTAAAAGAGGAGAGGTGAAGCAAGGGATGAGAGGGAGGAAGGAAAAAGAGGTGAGAGAGAGAGCTGAGGGTGAGGGAGGAAAGAGAAGACTGAAAGAAGAGGGAAGAGGAAACGAGAAGAAAATGTTTTGGAATTTTAAGCTAATTAGATATGCATTTAACTGAAGACAATTAGAGTGGGAACATGTTAAAATTGAGAGAAATATGAAGGTGCTGTGGCTTATTTAGTGAATGTAGTGAAAGACATTAAAGACGGAGCATTTTGTGTCGACTGTTGCTGGATATCGTTAGAGAAGGAGCGCTTAATGTGGGAAGAAATTGTAGAGATGTGTATATGTTCCGTGGACAACTAGGTAAGGAAAGAACAACGGAATGAATTTAATTTGAATTTGGCTGTGAATTATGATACGAAAAAGGATTGATCTGAACAGAGAATATTTGGAAGGGAGGAGGCTGATATGCTTGTAGGGTTGTATGTAAAATGAAATACAGTGGAGTCTCCTAAATTGCGGCTTTATGAGACTGAGCACATGCTGTGGTTTGAGAATTCCGCAAGTTAGATATAACTATACTTACGGGGATAATTACTTATGGGTCTGTCATCTCTGAAAAGTTACCCCCTGTACCCCCAAACCTACATCAAATTGGTCCTCAGTGAACACTAACAGCCTGGAAATAAATTAGTAAAACATATTTAATGGGAATGAACAATATTGTAAGATTCTTACCTGACTTTGGGTGATGACACTGCTTGAATGGACCGGGGAAGGGGGGATGGGTTCTGAGGCTTGAGGCGGACTACAGCCTCTCAGTACTAGGCGAGTGCTGTTGTCTCATGCTGCCACCTCTGTGCCGTTTCCCTCTCGTCACCCTCCCTCAGAAACCCCTCAAAGTCCGGTGTGGAGTCAATGTAAGCAGTGTCGTTGCCCTCAGCTGCCTCCGTGTCATCATAAGTCGTCGATTCATTGACAGTAACTGTTTACCAAACGGTCACAGCCTTTCCATATTTATTATTGTAATGAGTCTTTCACAGGTTACTTGTTATTATTCCTAAATTACCACATTTACTGAGGATTTTTATAAACTTACCTCTGAAAGCTATAAATGAGGATGTAGAATGTGTGATACACTGACACGTCCAGTGAGAGCAGTGGTTGGTAAACAGTGCAGCCAGTTGGAATGATCTTCGGTAAACATTGTTGCAGGTGACCTGCCTGCTTTCTTAAATACCTCAAAGTAGGTATATTTTGTTTTTTTCTACTCACTTCTTGCAGTCACAATTCAACAGTTAACTATGTGTGTTGCATATGTACCACAATTACTTAACTTGATATCGTAAGTTTGTCATAATATAGGTGGAACCGCCGGTAAAGAATTACCTCGTTGAGTCCGTGATGGTGGGCAACTTTGGCTTTCCTCTCACCACCCTCAGTGCTCCTTATTACATCTAACTTCTGGGTGTAAATTATCGTTGGCTTCTCCTTCCCCTTCCTCAAAGAAGTTGTTGGCTAAGGAGGGTTGTGATCAGCCATGGTAACGATGGGCAGGCCGGGGAATCACGGGGGGTGGGGGGGGAATCTTCTTGATCTTGTAAACCACACCGGAACTACACGCTAGTAATGGAGAGGAGACACTGCACTGAGCTGGGCACTGGGGCATCAAGCACCTTCATGCTTGGCATAGGAGGGAAGCGCTGTGATTGGCTTGTAGTAAGTGCTGTGCTTGAATGTTATTGATTTAGTGCAGTAATTGCCATGCTTGACTACAACTGGTTTACACCAGCCTAGACGCATGGGCTTGAGGTAATGGCGGCGGGTATTACACAGTGCATCAGAAAAACATCACTTGTGAAACTACATTTGTGAATCTTGGGTAGTTCCCGCCAGTCACTGATATTGGAAACTGTTGCATGATGTTGTTGTGTATGATGAACCCATTATTTAGGATCGCGTGATTAAGGAGATTCCACTGTTTATGCACAAAGCCTGATGTAGGTGTATCATATCACCCTTTTTATTTTTATTTTATATAATTTATTATTTATTTAATTTTTTTAATGCAAGGAAGAAGGAATCAAAGGCCAGAAGCCCGTAAGATTGTTCCCTCCAAGCAAACACAAAAACAAGATAATAGAGAGTCAGGTTTAAGCTCAGTTGATGTTGAGGTGCCTGGACACACTTCATTTGAAATGCCACTGTTTTGACCAATAATGTTTAAACCATTTACAGATTTAATATTGAAATTTCTTGGAGATACAGATGATTAATTCAAGAGTAATTTAAGTTATGGTGTACATTTCACCTGATTAGAGGGAAATGTTGAGTAGCAGGAGAGTTATCAATATCTGCCCAGTTAAATACAATATGCTGCCAGTTTAAGGAAGGAAATATTTCATAAGATTTAGTAAATATCATTGAGATGTCCATCAGCCAAGGTAAGTGAAGTTATAATACGTTCATGATTTATTTCGCTGGTAAATTGCCTACACAAAGGTTGGGAGTAGTTTTGTAGTGTAGGAAGTACAGTATTATGCTAACCACTGCCTACTCAATTTTCTTTATCGAGGCAAAAATGCACTCGACAGGTCAGTGATGATTGGCCGAATGCAACATGTTCGAATAACATCGTTGTATTTCAAATAATGACCGGTAATGTGACTCGAAACTTATTTACTAACTCAAATACAAAGATGCTATTTGGACATGTTGCATTCAGCCAGTCATCACCAACCTGTCAAGTGCATCATTGCCTTGATAAAGAAAAAATGAGTATGGTTTGTCCACTGCCCAGAATTATGAAGAATTATTGTTGTCGCACTTCAGGAATGGAGTGGCGTTGGTAAATGTTTGGGTCGTATTCAAAGTGGCTCTGGAGATTTGATAGCACCCCTTCCTTAGTGGTTTATTTTGCATAATCTGTCTATCTATCTATAGCCAGACATCTTAATCCCAATAGGGGTGGCCACAGACAGATTGCCTCCATGTCGCCCTGTCCCCTGCCATATCGCTGCTCTCCCCTCAATTTACACCCCTCTTGTGTAGCCTACCTCTCTACTTCATCCCTCCATCTCATCCTCAGTCTGCCCATCCCCTTCCTCTCCTCCACCTTATTATTGAGTTGTAATGCACAGAATAAATCACGATGGAAAAGGTGCCAGGGAATTCTCCAGTACCACTAAGAATACAATGCTTAGATACAGGATGCATATTTTCATTCACTGGATTGTAGCGCGATGGTGACGTCAGGCAGGAGATGGAAGAATACGTGTTTTTGTTAATTCGTATTATTATTATTATTATTAGATTGGATGATGGATGGATATTATTATTATTATTATTATTATTATTACTGTATTATTGTTATTATTATTATTATTATTATTATTATTATTATTATTATTATTTATGCAAGGAAGAATGAACCAAAGGCTTTTTTTTATTTTTTTACTTTTTTATTTTTTTCAAAGAAGAAGGAATCAAAGGCTAGTAGTTTGGGTCCAAAAGGTGGCCAGAGGTGTTTCCCTTATGTAGGTGGAACTTTTTGGAACTCACGTACTCAAATTCATTACCCCTGTCTACAACCTACACCTGTTTAAGTTCAACTGTTACTGGTTTTTAATGAATGAGGGACACTTATAATCTGGTGTATGGATTTTTTTCTTTTCGTTTGTTTCATTTTCTTGTTTCGTTTTGTTTATAAAGGCTCCAACATGCTTGCATATGTCGGCCTCAGTCACTTAATGGTGGCTGTCCATGCTGCTCAATCTCTGGCAGCCCCCCTTATTCAGTCCCTCATCCTTGAGGTCACACTTTATGATCTTGTCCAAAGTATTTTTCGATTTTCCTCCTGCATCGCCACCCCTAGAAAATATATTTCTCACTGTCTGCACCCAGTTGTCATCCCCCATCTTCTCGTCATGCCCAAACCACCTCAGTCTACCCCTCCTCTTCACAGCACCAGTACACTCCAGTCCTATCCTTCCTCTCAACTCATCCATCATAATCCCCCATCTTCTCCTCATGCCCAAACCACCTCAATCTACCTCTCCTCTTCACATCACCAGTACACTCCAGTCCCATCCTTCCTCTCGACTCATCCTTCGTAAACCTAGCCCCCCCAGGCCTTGCATTCAGGGATTCACTGCACATATAAATACTGAAGTTCAATTGAAGATGAAATGTATTTATTCTTATCGGAAAAAAATAATAATAATAATCCTCACTTTAGTAAGCAAGTGTAGACAAATAGTAGGGTAAATTTGACTGGTAACCAAGGAGACTCATCCCTACCTCCACTAGGTTTTTCAAATTCCATGCAGAGTTGTGGGAGTGGTTTAGTTCCATCAGATATAAACCAACCCTAACACTTCATCTCCTGCCTGGCTTTTCTGCACCATTCCCATGCTTTGTAACCATGACACTTTGGCTGATCTTCTTGTCAGTTAAGAAAGCTCCCTAACACCTTTTCCTAAGTGATTTGTGTTGTATATGACACCTTACTTCCCTAGTCTGTGTTTTATAAATCCTTCAGACATTGCCATACTCTGCATAAACAACATATTAAAGGGATATTAACCAGCCATATCCTAAAAGAAATCTGTCCTGTTCTCCTTCAAGCATCACCATACTCTTCATAAATAACATACAAAGGAATACTAACCAGCCTCATCCCAAAATAAATCTCTCCTGTTCTGTTTATAAATCCTTCAAGCATTACCATATTCATAAATAAGGCACTAAAGGCAATTAACCAGCCATATCCAAAAATAAATCTGTCGTGTTCTTTGTATAAATCCTTCAGACATCGCCATATTCTGCATAAACAACATACAAAGGGATAACCAGCCATATCCTAAAATAAATCTGTCGTGTTCTTTCAATAAATCCTTCAAGCATCACCGTACTCATAAATAACGCACCAAGGCAATTAACCAGCCATGTCCTAAAATATATCACTAAGGAAGGGGCACTAGGGAGCTTTCTTACATGATGAAAATACAGATCCTTGGCTTAGATGAAATGGAAAGATGAATTTATGTCATCTAGGTAATCATATGTACGCCAGAAGAGGCCACGTAGGATACCAGCTTGTGATATGGGTAGTGTAGATATTTGTGACATGTGGAAATGGGTGGGAGAGAGAGACACGGGTTGGCGCATGAATTCTACATTTTCTCTATTGTTTCAGGCTACGTAGATGAAGATGGGTGCTGCGTGCCCTGAAATGTTAGAGAGAGAGAGAGAGAGAGATGAGGGTGAGTGTGTATGTGAGATAGGTAATGTGTGTGTGTGTGTGTGTGTGTGTGTGTGTGAGAGAGAGAGAGAGAGAGAGAGAGTCAGGCTCTAACCTGTCTCTCTCCCACCCAGCATTTCCCTATGACTGTTTCTTATTAATGAATGTATATATTGAGTTGGAAGGAAGCCCAGAAAAGGAGCATAAGTTTTTTTTAATTCCTCTACTGCCTTGGCCCATATGGATAGCTTGTCTGAAGATAGGATGCGAGTAATGTGAAATGCAAGGGTAGTAGAGTGTAAAGTGACCCCCTCTCTCTAATGCTTTGACCTGCACAAACAGAGGATGAGTGGGTGTAGATTGAAATGTTAGAGGATGGGTGTTGTTCGAAATGTTAGAGGATGGATGTAGTTTGAAATGTTAGAGGATGGGTGTAGTTCAAAATGTTAGAGGATGGGTGTAGTTTGAAATGTTAAAGGATGGGTGTTGTTCGAAATGTTAGAGGATGGATATAGTTTGAAATGTTTGAGGATGGGTGTAGTTCGAAATGTTAGAGGATGGAAATAGTTTGAAATGTTAGAGGGTGGATGTAGTTCAAAATGTTAGAGGATGGATGTAGTTTGAATTGTTTGAGGATGGATGTAGTTCAAACTGTTAGTGATAGAGGGTGAGTGTAGTCTGAAGTAAGCGTAATCGACAACTTGTGCTCATGTTTGTTTCCTCCCTATCCATTTCATCAGCTTAATTTGAAATGGGATGGAGTTCTATCTTAAAATACTAGTCTGTTCACCTCCCGTCTCTCATTCACCACTGGATTCCTAGGCCTTATTGTGACACAGTGGAGTGAGGTGCATACTATCATTCTTCTGGGCATGATAATTTAAACCTTTATCCACTTCGTCCAAGTCAGGCACCTATAAATCTAGCAGTGAGGGAGTGGTAAGAGGTGAACTTTCGTATTTCTCTGCACTGCACATTATAGCACAGTTTGATACATGTAATGAGTATGGAGCCTTGCTCTCTGATAGTTTCCTGTCTCACACTCAGCTTGGTCCTTATGTACAGGCAAATACTTAAGTCCTTTTGCCTCTCATGCCTCTGTTTCATCACTGCATTCATAGACTTGAATGTGAGGTAGTGGTCTAAGGTGTTCATCATTTTTCATCCTTGGGTGATAATCTGTACCTTGTCCACTTCATCTCAGTCAAGGATCTGTGATTGGGTTGAGAGAGGAGGAGCAGAGAACGGACTTTTACACTTGCCTGTACTTTGCACTTGGTATTGACTGACTGGGGCCCATTTCCCTCGGCAGTGTGTGGTAGAGTCGTGTAGTAAGGCACCCAAACCTGACTCCATCTACTGTAGCAACGACTGTGTGCTACGGCATGCACAAATGTCCCTCAAATTTATGGGCAAGCCTCACCAGGTTGGTTAGCAATCCTTTCCTCTGCTGTGTCGTCCTTATCCCTGTATTTCATGGATATACATTTAACCACTTCAGTATGAAATGCACGGGGTCTCGGGGATTGAGCGTTTGACTTTAGGTGACTTCGGGAGGCAATACTAGGGCTGATATTGAGTAGAAAAGGTTATAGTAACATGGGTCCGATTATCAGCCACTGTGGAGCTGCAATTCCAGATCCCCTTATAGATTAAATATGAGGTAGAGTATTTTTACCCATATAGACATCAGTAACTGTAGCTTTGTGGTGATTGAGAATTGGACTTGTGTTAGTATAGCAATTTTTACTCAATATTAGCCCTTGAATTACCTCTGAATTAGTGTGTCAGGTCCTAGGTCACCATGTATGTATTGTAGCACAGTCACTACTCATTATACGTTGATTCGGTATATGATAATTCGCTACAACAATAACAGAAAAGTTCCAGCCCAAAATCCGATTTATGAATTTCCCGCTATAACGATATTGCCCGTGGAAAATTTCGTACAAAGCGCCAGGCACATGCAAGACGACAGTCGCTTGTCTCAGGCAAGATGGCGGCCCCAGCATGCAGAGCATTGTTTTGGTTCAGTTGTGGTCCCGCCACCCCTTCAAAGCCCTGTCTTTTTCACTCGTTCACATGTGCCGCTCTGTTATCATCACTTCTCAGCCAAGCATCATGCTATAGTAGGCCTATACATCGTGTAGCACTAGGCCAATGTTACGCAAGTGTGATTGTTGTGTTGTTGCAACAATTTACTGTACGTGAGTAATGCCGCCTATATTGGTGTGATAGTGTTTGCTTTGGTCTTGGAGATGACTTGGACCCACACAGGAAGTGAGTAGGATGGGTTGTCATTTTTGTTTCTGTGTTGGGTAGGTGACTTTGGGAAGTTGAGTTGATGTAACCCCCCTTTTATAATGCGTTTCAATCTCCTGATTTAAGATAAAATCGTTATACATTAAGGTATGACCTGACAACCCCATCGTATAATGAGTAGTGACTGTATATATTTTGTTGATATCTAGTAGTGACTGTATGTATCTTGTTGATATCCTGGAGACAGTATATCTTTGTTTATATCTGGGGGACAGTTTATATCCAGGAGACAGTATTAGTCAGTTGAGTGTAGATATTTTCAAAATGGGGTTAGATAAAGCCTTCATTAACCCTTTCGCATTTGAAAGAGGTCTGACCTGAATAATGTATCAGGCAACTTCGTAAATAGGCCATAAGAAGTCGCACTGACGGAGTTTGATTTAGTAACAATATTTTCTTAATTTTTGCCACTGCAAGACTCTTAAATTCAGCTTGGAAGAGACTCGCAGTGAATGGGTTAGTGGACTTGATCTAACCCATAAATATTTAAGGGTCTGAGCAGAAGTGAAGAATATTGTATGGGGTAACAATTATTAAACCTTGAAATTTGGGGGCATTTTTCCAGTGGCAAGCCAGACTGTAATAACATCATGCCGTTAAAGCGCCTTCATCTGTGTTGGACCCAGTGTTTTTCCAACTCACTTCAGTGGATTAGTTTCCCCCCACACTTCAACCTACAGACGTTCAGGTCCAGCTGTTACAAATTTTTTATGAATGGAAGACGTCTGTGGTCTGGTGTAAGGAATTATTTTTTTCATTTAATTTGTTTTTCCGTCCTTTGTTCATCTTCTGTATTTAAAAAAAAGTTTATTCATATGACAGCCAGATTTTATGGCATTAAGTAGACAGAGGTATGTTCCCCCCTTAGGTATAGAGGTTAAAAAGTTATCGTACTGAAGTGGTTAAGAACAAAATTTCAGTTGCATCCATTGATTACTACCAGCCTCAGAAGTAACCATGGCAACAGTGCATGTTTGAAATTTTGTATGAGATTTTAACATTTGTAATTAACCATGTCTGTAAGAGTGCATGGATTGTGTTTCTATTCTGTCGTGCTAAAGGTATTCCAGCGTTGATAAAGGACTTAATATCATGAAGTATGTAGCACCACGAAGTACAACAAAAACAGTACATCTAATTCTGCACTGTATGTGAACTTTGTGGAATATAAATGCAGTGTAAGGGATAAATTTAAACATTCCCACAGATTGAAAGGTTGTAAAATATTGAACAGTTGCTTTACTCCATTTTTATTTCATCCCAATCATGTGTCATGCAGAAAAATCCAAGTGATACAGATTTTTAAAAAGTGGAGGACATGGTGTATGGATTTTTTTGTCATTTATATTCTTCATTCAAATCAGTTGCCATACAAAAAAATCCAACTGTTGCAAAAAAATTTTATGAATGGAGGACACAATGCATAGAATGGTTTTTTTTTTTTTTTTTTTTTTTTTTTTTTTTTTTTGTTAAAAAAAGAAAAAAAATAAGAGGCATGCCAAATAAGAGTCAGGAACACCAGAAAATTCTTTCCCTATGTTCAGGTCATTTAGATTTTTTACTTTTCTGATATGGGTGCTGTAAAATTGTTGAGTATTCTTGTAGCTGTTTTCCCAGTTGTTGTTCCAGTTTGCCTTAGTGTGTGTGGACCCAAATATTTTCCATGTGATGTGTGTACAGTGATCCATTGGTTGTTGTGCATATTTCAGCTAACAAACATCAGTGGGTTAGAGTGCTCCGCTCTGACCGAAGGGTCGGAGGATCGAATCCACCCAAGGGTCATTGGTAGACATCAGGAAGGGCATCCGGTCATAAAATGCTACACGCTCCAAACCAAAGTCCTCTATCCAGGGGCAACGCCTTAGCCCTTATCCAAAAAAGGGGTACCTGGCGTAAAACTCACACTTTTTAAACATCACTATTATGCACCTGATTTGGTTCCTGTTGACATTGGTGGTGCAGAATATATGGTTCCTGATGGCTGTGAGAGATTGAAAAATCAGGCTGTGAGGGTTGTACAAAGATGAGGGTCTAGTCAAGGTGTTAGACTGTACTTACGATGCTAATCCTGTGTGGAAATCACTTAAATCACTTGACTCTCCACCCCCTCCTCAGAACCTCACACCTTAAGCCCATCTCAGGTCTCCATATGGTACTCGTTTCTTCCTTACTTTGCCGTGTTCATCCTTACTATGCCCCTTTCATCATTTTTCAGTAACGATGGGGTAGAGGTGGTAGTAGTAGTAGTACTGTAGTAGGTGGGGAGTAGCCTTTGTATTGGCATGCCCAGTACCAGTTAGAATAAATCCTGTAGGTTCTGTGCTTTCGTTACCACACTTTAGGCACAGTACCAATAATGCACAATAACCAAGAGATCACCACAGTACTAATAATGTTTTGATTAGTTGTGTCACAGTCGAGGTGGATGTGAACTGGCGTAGTCTTTGATATTATAACTAGAGTGAAAACTAAAATATTGAAAGTATAATTGAAACTAAAGTGTTGAAACTAATTGAAACTAGAATTAAACCTTCCTTCGTAAATTTTATCTATTGGGGCAGTTTTAGTACCGGGTGTTGATTGTAGGATTCTTGGCTGTTTCCTTGGTGTGTTTGTTGAGGGACTCAGAATGTTATTTTTCCGTTAATTGTTTCGTGTTTTGTTCCTGTACATCGTCTTCATCATCATCATCATCATCATTGTTGTTGTTTTTGTCATCACTATCACTGTTGTCATCATCATCATCATCATCATCATTGTCGTCATCACCATCACTGTCATCATCATCATCCAGACCTTTCCCCACACTACATTGGGTGAGATAGACAGAGTTAAAGAAATAAAATCCAGCTGTTGATAGATAGTTTAAAAAATTGAATGTGGCAGCAGATAGATAAAAAGTGGCTGTAGATAGATAGTTAAAAAATCTGGCTGAAGAGAGAGAGACTCTGTAGATCGTGTTTAAAAGAGAGGTAGATATTATTTAAAGAAGGTAGAGCAGTCAATGGAAGCAAGACATTTTAGAATTCTATATCACTCGTATTGATAAAGGTAAAGCAAGCTGAGTAGTGAATGTCTTCGACAGTTTTGTGTATGTGGACTTTAACCCTTCCACTTTGGGTGTTTTTTTTTTTTTTGGGGGGGGGGGGGCTGGAAATCTCACACACAAGTGTTTTGAGATATATACAGTGAATTGTTTTGGTAAAGTATTCCACACCAAAAAATAGACCATAATTTCCTGAGTCTGACATATGTCTAACATAATGTAAAAATAATAATAATTACTTGTGTGGAGAGCTGTCAAAACTTGTGGTGTTGAAGCTCCTTCACTGCCAGACGTAGTTATTCGGTATAACGATAACCTCAAAGCTTTTTATATATGTTTATATATATATATATATATATATAGTCATCCCTTAACATCCGCGGGGATTAGGTAACAGAGACACCCACGAATGTTAAAAATCTGTGGATATCTGCTGCCCCCCTCTTAAAAACACCCCTGGACGCCCCATTTCCTTATATAACTAAAGAAAAACCCTGTGTGCGTGTTTACAACCACTTAATACAAGAACACTAAACAGCTACTTTATTTAATACAAGAACACTAAAAGTCAAAAGTAATGAATAGTGTACTCCTTCATGGCCTCTTCTGACTACTGTGCTCATCCCAGCTCCCTCCAAAAGGAAGAGTGTTACAGTATATTTCACTTACTGGATAATGCCAATACTGTACTAAAACAGCAACAAACTGTGCCTGGGATAATGTTACAGTGTCAGCAGAGTTCTACATTTTTTTTTTTTTTTTTTTTTTCTGGAGTCACCTGCGGATATTCAAAACCATGTATGTTAAAACCACGGATGTTAAGGGATGACTGTATACTACAATTGTAGCGACATTTTGTTGATCAACCAATCATGTGTCACAGCAGGTGATGAGATGTATTTTAGACAAATCTGCTGTCAGCGAGCACCTAGGCTGCAAGGCATTTGAACCACAATGGCTCCATGTCGGCCAACCAATCAGCGAGCAGCTGAAAATATAGGCTGTCTTGTCTGTCTTTCTATGGGGTCTCTAGCTTCCATCAGATCCAAGTAAGCTGTGGCAGCTAAACATCTTGTACCTCATGCCTTGACTTACTTCTGGTATGTGGCAAAAATAATAGACAGTTTATTAGTGCTCCCATGATGGCAACTCATCAGTCTTGCCACCTCCTGATACTGAACCACTATTGGGCTCCCAGTACTGACGCACAAACATAAAAAGTCCAGAACACCTATACCTGCCACCAGATGCCTACAGACACTTCCTTAGTGGCATGTTGACGTGCCACCCAATGTGAAAGGGTTAAAGGGTGAGTTGAGGTGGAAGGAGAGAAATAATCCATCCTAAAGTACTTACTGATAATCTGATTTAGGAGTGAAGCTTACTTGAATACTAAAATGCTTCAGGGTGATTTAAGATAAAGAAATAATCCACTTGTAAACCACCTATGAATGGAGCTAATGGGCAGTATTTCAAGTAGTTTATACAAATGTTTAGATTATATAGTTTAAGGAGTTTTTATCCCTTTATATTTATTGTTGCCCTCAAGTGATTTCCTGCAAGTCTCAGGATACTCTCACAGTGAAGGCGTTACAAGCAATCTTTGTTAAATATGGCCACTATGAAAGGTTTGCCCGGAGCTGGAGGAATTGAAGGGATGATGATGATGATGATGATAAGGGTGATATTGATGGTAGTGGTGGTGATGATGATGATGATGATGATGATGTTAGTGATGGTGGTAGTGGTGGTGATGATGATGATGATGATGAGGGTGATGTTGATGGTAGTGATGGTGGTGATGATGATAATGATGATAGGGGTGAAATGCCTTTAGGTTGAGAGTGTTGATGATGATGATGATGATGATGAAAATGTTGGCCATCAGGTTGAGAGTATTGATCATGATGATGATGATGATGATTGATTGAGAATGTTGATGATGATGATGATGATATTGATGATAATGATGTTTGGTTTTCAGGTTGAGAATGTTGATGATGCCACTGGAGCCGCGACAGTCCTGGAAAAGGCTGAACCACGAGTGTTGGTGTACGAGAAGGCTACAGGCCAGGTTATAACAGGTAAGGGAAATAGTACTGTAGTTGTAGTAGTAATAGTAGTAGTACCGGTAGTAGTGCTTATTGTATTGGTAGTAGTAGTGGTAGTAGTAGTTGTTGTATTAGTTGTATTGGTAGTAGTGGTGGTGGTAGTACTAGTAGTTGTAGAAGTAGTAGATGCAACCCCACGCTCATGAGAATTTGGACGTGGTGGACTGCAGACAGAAATTGCCCTCCTCCTGCAGTCCTCCATCCTCCTTTTGGGGGATAGGGGGGGAGTTGAGGGATGTTTCAATAACAGGGCAGCCTTTTATAGAGAGAGAGAGGGGGACAGAGAGAGAGCAAGCAGTGTGCCCCCCCGAAGACTCATAATTCCAATGTTTTCTTCATAGTTCCGAAGCTTATTTATATGTTTATTTTTGTCTTTATTTACTATTTTTTTCAGGTAACAATGCACCGACCCTAAGCCAGCTGAAGGAGTGGCTGCGCACCCACCCTGACTATGCGGTATTGCAGCCGGGCATGATGGGAGCCGGTGGGACGGTCATCACCCCCGTCACCCAACCATCGCCAGCCAACAGGTCTGATTCACACACTTGCCATCATCAATGTGGTGTCATCGTCAACATCATAATGTTCTTTGCCATCATCATAATCTTTGTCATTATCATCGTCATCATCATAATCTTCTTTGCCATCATCATAATCCTTGTCATTATCATCATCATCATCATCATTGTCATTGTGGTGTCACTGTCATCATCATAGGCTTCTTTGCCATCATCACAATCTTTACCATTGTCATCATCATCATCATCATCATCATCATTTAGCTAGGTGTCATCATCATAATCTTCTTCGTCTTCATCATCTTTATCTTTGTCATCATCATCATCATCATCATCATCATCATCATTGTGGTGTCATCGTTATCATCATCATCATCATCATTGTGGTGTCATTGTCATCATCATAATCTTTGTCGTCATCATCGTCATCATCTTCATCATCATTGCCATTGTTTTCATCACCCTTGTCATTGTTGTCTTAATCCTTATCATCAGATGTCATTGTGAACGTGAAAAAAATGAAAGAAAAATCCAAGTTTGAGTTGATTGATAACCCCCTTCCATTTTATTTCCACGCAAAAGATCAGAGAAAATGGGAATAATACTCTGCTTTGAATTTTTTGAGTTACTTGAGAGGAGCCTGTGGAGTTGCATGGAGAGACAGACTGACGAGTGAGGATGTGGGGGAGCATTGTGGTGTGGATGTGGATGTGATAGGAAGCATTAGGAGAAACACACTGAGGTGGTTTGGCCATGTGGAGAGGATGGAGAGCGAGAGACTGATGAGGAGAGTGTATGTGAGTGACGTGGAGGGGGGGAGAGGGATGGGAAGGCCAAGGATGAGATGGAGGGATGGAGTGGAGAGGTATACGAGAGAGGGGGGCGTGAAGTGGGAGCAGGGCAGTGAAATGGCGGGGGACAGGGTGACATGGAGGCTATTTGTTTGTGGCCACCCCATATGGGATTAAGGCGTCTGGCAATAGATAGATAGATTCTTTCCTCTCGATTCCCACGCACGGGAAGAAGAGTACAGTAGTAATAATAATCCACTGTACTGTGAAGCTGATTGATATGTGTATTGCTCTCTATTCCTACCCAAAGCCAAGAGAAGGTAGTAGTAGTAGTAGTAGTAGCAATAGCAGTAGCAGTGGCAGTGGTAGTAACGGTAGTAGTAGTAGTAGTAGTAGTAGTAGTAGTACTCTTGGAAGTTGATCAGTAATTCCTTCCCCTTTCTTCCCACCGAGCACTAGAAGATAGTAGTAGTAATAGTAGTAGTCTTTGAAGGTGATCAGTAATTCCTTTCCCTCTCTTCCTACCCAGAGCCAGAAGAAAGTAGTAGTAGCAGTAGCAGCAGTAATAATGGTAGTAGTAATCTTTGAAGTTGAGTAGTAATTGCTTTCCCTCTCTTCGCGCCCAGCAGCCAGAAGAAGGTGGTGACAGTATCGGCCAAGTCAGTGGTGGTAGATGGCAAGGTGGGTGGAGTGACCCCGAAGGTTATCAGCACAGGTCAGAAAGTTGGCGGCACTGGACAGAAGGTGACGGTGGTGAAGGCAGCGGATGGGCGGATAATCGTAAAGTCCTCGGAGTCGGGGGAACGAACCGGCACCAAATTACTCCCAGTGGCTCAGACTCCAGCCAAGACCGTGATGGTAACCAAGCTGCCCAGCCCCACAAAGACCCCCTCACCTAAGACCCCCACCCCCAAAACAACCAGCCCCCCCTCTACGCCAGCCCCAGCCCCCGTGGCGAAGGAGGGAGGGGAGACACGGAAGGAGCCAGCAGCAGGGAAAAAAGATGAGCCCACACCTGCTAAGAATGTGCTGCCAAAGGACCCCCGGAAGGTTAGTTAAGGCTGGGCTGAGTGGGAGTTGGTTAGGAGATGAATGTGGCAGAAGTGTGAGGGTGAAAATGATTTTCTTGTATTTTTCTCACAGATTCTATATTTTGTACTGTATTTTTTACTTTCACACTTTTGTTTTATTATTATTGTTCATTTCATTTTTGTTTTCATTTGTAAAGGCTTCAACGTCCTTGCATGTGTTAGCCTCGGTCACTTAATGGTGGCTTTCCTCAATGCTCGATCTCGGGCAGCCTCCCTGTTCAGTCCCACATTCCTGAGGTTACACTGACGACGTCCCAGATCTTTTCCGGTGTGCCTCTCACTCATAACATAATGTATCAGTGAAGTACAGGGTTGACAGGTGGATGGATGTTACCTTTACGGTTTATAAAGTCTAAGGGTGCAGCCACACTAGATTCATGCAGTTATGGGCAGGAGTTTGATGGGTGGATGGATGTTACCCTTACAGTTTATAAAGTCTAAGGGTGCAGCCATACCAGATTCATGCAGTTATGGGCAGGAGTTTGATGGGTGGATGGATGTTACCTTTACAATTTATAAAGTCTAAGGTCCTGTCCCTACCAGATTCATGCAGTTGTAGATGGGAGTTGTGCATTACATAATGTATAGATGTTCTTGCCCGTACCCACTCATGTCCTTTGAGGCTGCTTGTGTAGGTTACAGTAATGCAGAAATCCCAGCCACACCCACTTGTTAGGTGTAGACACGGCTCAAGTTTCATTTACCTGCATGCTTAGTGTATACAGGCGGGTCATGGCAAACGAGCACCTGCTGTTCGAGAAACTGACGATACGAGAATGGGCAATTTAGACCCAAATTCTGTGATGGGAACAGGGTCAGTTAACCTAACCCTGTTTTTCCCACAAGTTATGTACTCTGTTATACAAGTTTTCGCTATTCTTTTTTTCAATCCAGTAAATGAGTTTTTGCTGTTATATTTTTCACGTGTACGAATTTATCACAATCCTATTTTTCAGTCCGTTATTTTAATTTTCACTCCTCTTTTTTTCGCTCCACTACGTGAGCTTTGGTTATCAGAGCAGTCCTCCCTTAACATATCCCACTTGTAAAACTGGACCTGCTTGTATTTCAGTTCTTACACTGTCCCCAAAGCTTTAGTGGTATAAGAAATCTGCATAACATTGTGAGCTTATGCAGTACACCATTAGTATTGTATAGACATGGTATGGAGGTAATACTTGTTCAGTGACAGTATCCTGTATGCTTCTTTAATTATTTACAAAACACATCCTAAGCATCATTGTTCATAAAGGCCTATATATGATGCACTGTTGAGTACTTATTTCACTGTTAAAATGAATTCATGCACTCTCACTGCCATTAATAAGCTGTAAGTTGTTGTACAGTGCATTGTTGTTATGTTTGGCTTAGAGATCACTGTATTGTTGTTGTGGTTGTGGCCCCAGGCTCATGTGATGTTTGAAGCCAATGGACTGCATGCGTAACTTGTCCCTGCACTGTCCACCGTCCTCCTTTGTGGGGTTAGGGAAGCAGCTGAGGGACATACAGTAAGACCTGACTATAATGGACTGATTGGGGCCCAGACCATTCTGAAAAAAGCGAAATTGCCATAAAAGCGATTCGGACTTCCCCCAGCTAACCTGTACTTCTTCCGATATATCAGACATTAGTCCCGATCGCACCAACGGTGTTTAAACTGTTTTCACTACCACTGCAGTACTGTACTGTATTATACCTTCACTACAATACAGTAAACCCTCGATATAGCGACCAGTTGGGGGGAGGGGCGGGTCGCTATATCCAAAAGTTTGTTATATATGAGGGGTCGGTATTTCCGAGAGATTACCAAACTCAGTTCACTGTATAAGGGGAGACATTTGGTCCTGCGTGCTCAGACACATCCTAAACTAACTCTATGAAGTTTTACATGAAGAATTCAATGGTTTATGAAGTTGTACAGCTAAGTACAATACTGTATGAAGTTGTACTTATAAGTGCAATACCTGTACAGTATAATGTAGTACTGTTGCAGTACATTTACTGTGCCAGGAAGGGATGCTGTTGAAGTACACTTATTGTACCAGGAAGGGATGCTGTTGTCACCATGGGCTGATTCCTGAACTTCCCCCTCATTTAGTGACCTTTGTTTGCAACTTCCGGGGGAAATTCGGTTGTGATTTGGCTGTTCGTTACATCCGAAATTCGCAAATAGGGATTCGTTATATCGAGGGTTTACTGTAATGGAATTGTATAATATATATAATAATACTGTACTGTACTTTAATCTGATAGACATGTCTTTTTGTGGTCAGGTAGTCTGGACTGTCTCTGGCTTTATCGGACTTTTTCCGAGATATAGGAATTTAGTCTGGTAGCTCCTCGATTCCGATAAAAGCGAGTTCTGGTCTATTGAAGTCTATTATATCAAGGTCTTACTGTGTGTATAACCAGACATTTGAGCCACCTGGTTATATCTGTGCCACCACATGTAGGTAGCTGTCTCCGGCACCTGTGTTGATTGGACCCACCAAATTTGTGTGGCTGGGCAAATTGGGGTTAAACAACTGCAACAACAACTGAGCCCATTTGATAGTGATATGCTTCTTTCTTTCTCTCTCTCTCATAGCTCTCTGACAGTGTTGCTGCCCCAGTGAGTATGATAAAGAGAATTGTTATAGAATTATAGGCTAAGTCACGTATAAAGGAAGAGTTAGCTGCAGTAAGGGACACTGAATGGTGTTGTTTATGCTGGTGGTATCTTATTTTTTGCTAGATATTCACTTGCTGATTTTTTTTTTTAAGTCAGCAAGTCAGATACTGAAATATGCAGCAGTTTAGTTGCATGCATTTTTTTTGCATTGTTGCAGTTTTAACTAGCAGATATTAACATGAAGCAGCCATCAGTTCCTGCCATCATTATAACACTCCTTCTAGTACTGAACACAGCTGATGTTTGATGGAGGGTGGCTTTGACATAAGGCAGTTAGTCTCTCCTTTTCCGTCTTACTTATCCTGCCTTTATATGATTTTAAAATTATGGAGTGGCACACAGTATGGTTTTTATTTTGGCTGCTGTCAGGCCAAGTCACTCCGCTGAGAAATCATGCTGCTTTAATGGAATGGTCTTGAGGCAGCTTGGTCTTAATGCTTCCCTTACTCTTTCAGCCTCTCACCTTCTTCCTCACACGTGTACTATAGTCACAGTGCTCGACTCCGAGGTTGTTATTATCGTGCCTTGGGAACCCACTCCTCAACAGTGCATCTGATTTTGTGTATGAGACGCATGTGATTCGTGTTTAATTATTATGTTAATGTATGATAATATTCGTGAGGTGGAGGGGGGAAGAGGGAGGGGGAGGCCGAGGATGAGATGGAGGGATGGGGTGGAGAGGTATATGAGAGAGGGGGGTGTGAGTTGGGAGCAGGGCAGTGAAATGGCGGGGGACAGGGCGACTTGGAGGCGATTTGTTTGTGGCCACCCCAAACGGGATTGAGGCGTCTGGCAATAGATAGATAGAGTATATTCATGCATAAATATATGATTCATGTGTGATACAAAATCAGATGCACTTTTGAATGATAGGTTGCCAGGATACGATAATGACAACCTCAGAGTCGTGCGCCGCGACTACAGTTAATTTGTTTTCACAGCACATCCAGTCATCCTCGTTACTTGTTACCCTCAGCCATGCTTTCATAGACTTTGTCACACAGTCAACGTGGATTATTTTATTTTTTATATATATGTTTTTTTGTCTATTCATAGTTTTGTTTATTCCACAGTGCCACATCTCCAACTTCGCTGTATCCTGCTTATGCATGTAGCTGTTTTAAAGCATAATTCTCAGTGTCTTTAAACATCTTTGCATAGTGTAGGAAGCAGCGTTCATTGATACCTAATTCTGTTCTTCTGCAAACCTTCTTTTCAGAATACTACCAAGTGTTTCAATAGTTTTTTCCGCTCAGCAGTAATCTCATCAGTATTTTCTTGTTACATTTTCTGTGTGTATATAATAGCTCCCAAAATACTGTATTTAAAACCATTCACCTCATCAGGCATAAATTTTTTTCATTACTGTACAAATCCGTCCATTTTCTCTATTCTTTACTGCATCTTACTGGCTGCATGCAGAACTGGAAATCATAATACAAATAAGTTGATATTTTCCTTGTGTTGTCATCTTATCATTACATCAGTTAATTTCTAGTGATTGATTTCAAAGTACAGTATTAGGGAGGTAGTTGACGGACGTTTGTATAACCAGGCAGTTGAACCGACTAGTTATATTCTTGTCACCACATGAAGGCATTCCTTGCTAGCATCAGTGATATATTAACTACGGCATACAGGCTTGCTCAGTATATTTTTGTTGCAAATTTCTTTGTCATTGCTACTTTTCCTTTTTCTAGATGATGATGATGATGATGATGATTTTCTTGCATTGTGCTGGAGAGGGATGCCGTCATGTGGTGGCACTGACAAAACCATGCCTTGCCACTGCACATACAGTATTTATTTTTCTATATATCCTCTCACATCATTTCATTCACGCATCCCACAGAGTTTAACACGAGTACCAAGCACGGATAAGAAGAAGCCAGACCCAGGAGAGGTGCGAGAAAATGTGAAGAAGGGATTGGCCGAGTGTTTTATCAAGTTGTACCAGGACCACAGGGGGGAGTTTCCTGAAATATCGGAGGACGACATCAAACGCTTGGTGGAGGAGATTGAGAAGGAACTGTATCTCTTCTTTGGCAAGGTATTCAAGTTTGTGTTTAGAAGTATTTTAGTTCAAGAAGTCCTTTTTGGCCATGTGGAGAGGATGGATAGTGAGAGACTGATGAGGAGAGTGTTTGTGAGTGAAATGGAGGGGGGGAGAGGGAGGGGGAAGCCAAGGATGAGATGGAGGGATGGAGTGGAGAGGTATATGAGAGAGGGGGGTGTGAGCTAGGAGCAGGGCAATGAAATTGGGGGGGGGGGCATGGCAACATGGGGGCAGTTTGTTTGCGGCCACCCCTTACGGGGTTAGGGCATCTAGCAATAGATAGATAGATAGAAGTCCTCTTTGTGCGAGAAGACATCAGTATCAAGTCATTATTATTTACACTCAGTCTGTCACCGTTACGAGTTCGTCACCATCACGTGTCAAGAACAAGGAAGATGGTCGAGTTGGAGTTGCAGGTTTCTGCCAGGGGGAGAGAGGGGGAGGACTCCTAGCTGAAAAGTTGGTACCATTGAGTGTTGTGTAGTGTGTGTGTGTGTGTGTGTGTGTGTGTGTGTGTGTGTGTTTACCCAGTTTTATTGTGTGTTTACTTATTTGTGTGAGTGTGTGTTTACCTGCTTTTATGTGTCTGTGTCTGTGTTATTTACTTATTTTCTCATCCAACGAACCCACAGGATGTCGGCTTCAAGTACAAGTCACGGTACCGGAGCATCCTGTTCAACGCAAAGGATCCCAAGAACACAGGCCTCTTCCGCAGCATACTCAAGGGCACCATATCGCCTGCAAAACTCGCTGGCATGACCTCCGAGGAATTGGCGTCCAAGGAGCTGTGTGAGTGGAGAGAGCGCGAGGAGAAAAAGGTACATCCAGGCCAGGTTTTTGTAATGATTATAGAGTTTGTGAGACTGACACATTTGTAAGACTGGGAGTAAAGGGGAGAGAAGGAAGGGTAAATGGATCTGCAAATATAGCTGAGATTGTGATGAGGAAAGTGGTGGTGGTGGTGGTGGTGGTGGTGGTGGTGATTGATGGTGTTGATGATGGTGGTAGTGGTGATGATGATGATGATGATAGTAGGTCTGATGATTGAGAAGTAGATCCATGTTGATATATGAGGCGTCTAGAACCAAAGGGGCATCGGCGCCAAAATGTACTTGAGTTATGATGCTTTAAAGTTGTGTTTATGGCAACGTCATAACCAGAAGGCAATAAACAAACCTTTTATACATCAAAATGATCATCAGCGCCTATGCTCTACATGTAAATAAAAAAAAAAATAATAATAATAACCGTAACCACAAACTATGGAGTAAACCAAACCCCCAATTTATAAGTGGGCTTAATAACATATTGTAGGGATTTAAAAACATAGCAGAAAAAACATCAACAAATGTATTATTGTACAAAACTTTATTAACTGAAGATTCCAGTTCACTTAATATTAATAAACGAATAATTATTACTGTAATTTCACGTTTTTGACAACTAAAACTGAAATCAATGCAGTTATTATTTTTCCTCTACCCTAATAGATTGAAATAATAACACTAAAAAAAAAAAAGTAGTGTAATGCTTAAGTAAATTGAGAAGGGGCAGTGGGGGGTTAAATGGTGGGGTCGTCATCTAGGAGATCGACATCCAACTCTGCCTCCTCGGTGCCACGCCCCCTCCTGCTGTCTCCCTGTTCAGTCCCTTAACCCTAAGGTCACACTTAATGACCTCGTCCCATGTCTTTCTCGGTCTACCCCTCACAACCCCACCCCCAATATTAACACTTCTCACCTTCCTCACCCAATTATCATCCCCCACTGTAACTATGTGATGGATAAATGGGGTAACAATCCAATACGTAATAATTATACACCTCAGTGAACACGGGAGGGAAGTCTCACCAGCACACTAGGTGAGCCACACGCTTGCTGATTGGCTGCTCTGGGGGAGTGGCAGAGAGCAAGAATGGTGATTGGTTTGGGCTGTGTGGCTTAGATGCCTGCCTGCTCTGATTTGCTCGCCCGGCAGCATGGATAAAACCACGTGACTTTGAGCCCTTCTTCCACTGTCCAGAAGGCTGAATCTTGTATGGCAACTAGTGCTGTCACTGAGAAGAGGGTTAAACCTGTTGTCTCCCCTACCTAACTCAAAACCAGTATATTGGCGGGGATGCCCCTGTGGCTCTAGACGCCTCATATTATTACCACTGCCAAGGAGGTTATGGTTTTACCGGTGTTGGTTTGTTTGTCTGTTAGCAGGTTTACTCAAAAAGTTATGAATGGATTTTGCTGAATTGTTTTGTAGGGGTAGGGTATATTGCTTGGACCAGTAGATTTTGGTGGTGATCTGGATCATCGTCTGGATCCAGGAACTATTTAAAGGATTCTCTACCATTGCAGGGTAGTGGTAATTTCAAAATTTTGCTTTTTACTTGATAAATAATGCCTACAATGCTTGCACAAATATTATAAGATAATATCTCCGTAAGATCTGTCAGACACTCTGCCTTGGGGGAGTTTTGCAATCTCAGATTGCTCTTGTTTCAGCTTAAAATCAGTTCTAAAATGGCATCTAGAAGTTTGGGGGGAAAAAAAAAAAAAATCGTGGAACACTCTTCTTTGGTTTCTTCATCTTCTCTTACTCCATTTTCTTTTTCTTCCTCCTCTTCTCCTTCTGCATTTCTTCTTCTTTGTCTTCTCCTTCTCCTTTGTCTTCTTCCCCTCCTTCATATGTCTTTTCCTTTTCAGTCTTTCCTATGAAATTTCCATGTCAGTTTTTCCATGCTGCATGGTGGTTTTTCTCACTTTATCTTGGAGGGTTTGAGGGTGGGGGGATCCTTCTTGCTTTACTATCCTTATCCTTCAGCATGTAGAGTTAGATCTTGTAGTCATAGTCTTGCTTTACTATCCTTATCCTTCAGCATGTAGAGTTAAATCTTGTAGTCATAGTCTTGCTTTACTATCCTTATCCTTCAGCATGTAGAGTTAGATCTTGTAGTCATAGTCTTGCTTTACTATCCTTATCCTTCAGCATGTAGAGTTAGATCTTGTAGTCATAGTCTTGCTGTACTATCCTTATCCTTCAGCATGTAGAGTTAGATCTTGTAGTCATAGTCTTGCTTTACTATCCTTATCCTTCAGCATGTAGAGTTAGATCTTGTAGTCATAGTCTTGCTGTACTATCCTTATCCTTCAGCATGTAGAGTTAGATCTTGTAGTCATAGTCTTGCTGTACTATCCTTATCCTTCAGCATGTAGAGTTAGATCTTGTAGTCATAGTCTTGCTTTACTATCCTTATCCTTCAGCATGTAGAGTTAGATCTTGTAGTCATAGTCTTGCTTTACTATCCTTATCCTTCAGCATGTAGAGTTAGATCTTGTAGTCATAGTCTTGCTGTACTATCCTTATCCTTCAGCATGTAGAGTTAGATCTTGTAGTCATAGTCTTGCTTTACTATCCTTATCCTTCAGCATGTAGAGTTAGATCTTGTAGTATACTATTGCTTATCCTTCAGCATGTAGAGTTAGGTCTTGTAGTATACTATCCTTATCCTTCAGCATGTAGAGTTAGATCTTGTAGTCATAGTCTTGCTTTACTATCCTTATCCTTCAGCATGTAGAGTTAGATCTTGTAGTATACTATTGCTTATCCTTCAGCATGTAGAGTTAGATCTTGTAGTCATAGTCTTCTCTGTAACAAACAGCCTTGAAAGGACCATAAGGTCTGTTGCTGTTTGCTTTCCTTTGTATTCCTTCTTATTCCTCCATCGTTTTCTTTTTTAACTGTGATTTTGTGTTTCCACAGGAGCTGCAGGCCATTGAGAAGTACGAGTTGGACATGATTGCTCTCGGAAACCAGTACATCATGAAGTCCCACAAGGGCGAGATCGAAATTGATAAAGACGACTTCATCAAGGACAAGGAAAAAGGTAAATTACAAGTTCCTGTTTACCTGTGTGTGTGTTTGTATGTGTATATGTGTGTGTGTGAAGAGAGGGAGAGTACTTTTATGTGTATATGCAGTATGTTTGTGTTTGTGTGTGTTTATGGAGAGAGAGAAAATCTGTCCATATCTCAGCCATTATTTGTGTTTTTCCCTCAGCCCCGGAAACTCTCAACTCGCTGCCTGCTGACCCTGTGATGGCTCTCTTGGATGACACCACCGCCAGCCACAGCAGCCACATTTACGACCAGCGTTGTAAGATCTGCACCGGAGAGCAAGAAGCCCCGTATACCCCCCCTGACTCGGTGGGTCTGCCTTTAGTGATATTATTATTTGCTACTCCTCAACCTGCCCTAGGATGGGAGAGGAGG
Organism: Coenobita brevimanus; assembly: GCF_032717465.1. Classification (NCBI taxonomy): domain Eukaryota; kingdom Metazoa; phylum Arthropoda; class Malacostraca; order Decapoda; family Coenobitidae; genus Coenobita; species Coenobita brevimanus. The sequence continues at coordinate 13,231,709 of NC_137036.1, forward strand.
TCAAGATGATGATGATGATGATGATGATGGTGATTATTTTTTATGCGAGGAAAAGGAACCCAAGGCCAGAAGTCCGTAAGATTGGTCCCTTCAAGAAAAAATAAAAAGAGCTTTTATACTTGTGTACACCTGGGATTATTGTTAGTCTCTCTCTCTCTCTCTCTCTCTGTCTGGCGCTGACGAGGATCCTATGTGTAGTGGTGTAATGTAGTGTGGGTGGAAAAGCTTCGGCATCCACCCAGGAGCCAAACCTTATATTTCCCTGCACCTCTCCATGGGGAAACACCCTAGTTTGACCCTGATGAGGCACTGTCTACCACAAGGGGGCACCGGATCCCTACAAGGTGTATGGACTGTACTGTATCTGTAGCACGGCCCCAGAGAACCACTGGCTTACGTGTGGTTGATGGGTATGCTCAGCCAGACAGACTAGGGTTAAGAAACAACAATAATAGCCGAGACTTTATTATTTTTATTTATTTATTAATTTTTGCTACTACCATCCAGTCCTCTTCAGTCTACCACGGTCCCTTTGTACAGCGCTGAAAGTATGATTTGTAAACATGGCAGTATAGTTTTGTAATCATCTTCATTATCATCATCCGGACCTCCTTTCCCACCCAAGGGCAGGGTAAGGAGTAGCAATGTCCAGACAGCCCAAAATTGCCCAATCCAATGTGCCACGCTTCCATTCACTCATCATTCATTAGATGATGAGTGAATTATTATTATTATTATTATTATTATTATTATTACTGTATTATTATTATTAAGGTTTTCTGCAATACTAATGTTATTTTTCATCATAATAGATTTAAGGTTCCCAAAGCAAGATCATCATTGTGTTAAAATCATCTTGTATGTATTTCTCACATGATTATTTTCCTTTCACTCCAGAAATCTCATAAAGAAAAATCTCACGACAAAACAAGCCGGGATACCAAAGACCGCAGGAACGAAGACTCAAAGACACGCGATAAGAAGGACAGGAAGAGCTCGATGGATAAAGACAGAAGAGAACGCAGGGATTCCTCGGACAAGGATAGACACAGGCACAGAAGCAAAGACCACCACAAAGACAGAGACAAGGAGAAGAGCAGGGATAAAGAGAGGAGTAAAGATAGTAGAGACAGACACAAAGACAAAGCCAAAGATAAATATAGCAGCAGCAGCGGCGGCAGAGACCGAGAAAGACACAAGAGTGATAGTAAGGATAACCGGAGGGATAGGGAGGAGGGGAAGAGGGATAGGGAGGAGGGGAGACGGGATAGGGAGGAGGGGAGACGGGATAGGGAGGAGGGGAGGCGGGATAGGGAGGAGGGAAGGCGGGATAGGGAGGAAGGGAGGAGGGATAGGGATGATGGGAGACGGGATAAGGAGGACAGTAAGCGCGAGAGGCGAGACTCGAGAGACAAAGAGCGCGACAGAAAACACAAGGACGGCAAACATCGGAGAGACTCAAAGGAGGACAGGGAACGGAAGTCGTCGTCCGGGGACCTCAAACGAAGGCACAGTGACGATCGGAGACGAAAGGATAGCGAGAAGGAGAGGAGGAAGGAGGAGGAGAGGAAGGACGAAGTAAGCACGAGTGATGATGTTGTCTTTGACCCAGCGCCACCCTCCGACACCCACCCAAAAGATGCAGAACCGACATCAACTGTGGTTGGGTGAGTCACACGGCTTCTCCACCAGACTGCCCCTCATTTGGCTGGTCTGGCCTAGAAAGCTTAAGTTTAGTTTCCTCATTTTAATGTGGTTTAGATTTTCATCCTTCTGCAGCGTTGTTCATATAGCTCCATGATGGAATAAGGCAGTGCTTCAGCTCAAAGACCTTGTTCATAACTGGCACTGTATTGTGTTACTCACATGTTACAACACGGCAGGCAAGCTGGACAGATGGAAGATGTACCTCTAGTTACCTCCACCAAGGAGGTTATGTTTTTGCCAGCGTTGGTTTAGTTTTTGTTTGTCTGTTGGCAGGTTTACTCAAAATGTTATAAAAGGATTTTTCTTAAATTTTTTGTAGGGGTAGGGTATGGCCCAAGGAACGATCTATTAGATTTTAGTGGTGATCCGGATCATCATCAGGATCCAGGAACTATTAAAGGATTGCCTACCATTACAGGATAGTGACATTTTTGGTATTTTTGCTTCTAACTTGATAAATAATGCCTACAATGCTTGCACAAATATTACAAGATAACATCTCCGTAAGATCTACACACATACCACCTTGACGGAGGGTCGCAGTCTCGGATTGCTCTTATTAAAATTAATATACTATAGTCCCAGATCTAACAGAAATTTATGCAGTAAAACGATTAAAAGAAGTTTCTATGACATGAACTGCTGAGGAAGAACTTTGGTATTCTTGCTGACTCGTAAGCAACCCCAGGCATTGCATTTTGAATAAGTTGAAGAGTCATGGTACCATAGTTCAGTAGCCGGTGTTAATAGTAAATGTGTAGAAGTTTATAAGAACTGAAGAATCATCCTGGATAAAATCTTTAATTTTTAAGTTTTAGCAAATCCTAATCTCCCTGTAGACACACATAACCTTTGATAATATTGTCTAGAATGTACACCAAAGCAGTAGGTTGTGATAATTCAGGTTAGCTTTGTTTTTTAGAGAATTTTCAGCAGAATAAGAAAATGTTTTGGAAGGAGGTGAAAAGGGTGCGAAAGGGAGAGTCTGGGAAGGAAGAACGAGTAAAAGCAGAGGATGGAAGGATGTTAATTGAGATGGATGCAGTAAGGAAGAGATGGGCAGAGTATTTTGAAAGATTGTTAAATGTAGAGGAGGAAAGGGTGGCTGAGATTGTGGCGGATGGAAGGGTGCAAGGAATAAATGTGTTGGGAGAGTTGAATGATTCTTTGATCACGAAGGAGGAAGTGGAGAAGGCAGTAAAGGAGATGAAAGCAGGGAAAGCTGCAGGTATGGATGGGTGTGCTGTGGAATGCCTGAAGGGTGGTGGAGTGACTATTGTTGACTGGTTAGTAAGATTGTTGAATGTGTGCTTTGAGAAAGGTATGGTGCCAATTGACTGGGCAAGTGCTTGTGTGGTCCCGTTGTATAAAGGCAAGGGTGATAAGTATGAATGTACTAGCTTTAGGGGTATAAGTCTGTTGAGTGTTGTAGGTAAGGTGTATGGTAGAGTGTTAATTATGAGAGTTAGAGAGGGTACAGAGGGAGTAATTAGTGATGAGCAGTGTGGCTTTAGGAGAGGGAGGGGATGCGTTGATCAGGTGTTTGCTGTGAGACAAGTGTGTGAAAAGTATTTAGCGAAAGGCAAGGATGTGTTTTGGGCATTTATGGATTTAGAGAAAGCGTATGATAGAATTGATAGGGAGGCTTTGTGGACTGTTTTAAGATTGTATGGACTTGATGGTAGGTTACTAAAAGGGGTGAAAAGTTTTTATGTAAATAGTAGAGCGTGTGTAAGAGTGGGAAATGCTGTGAGTGATTGGTTTCGTGAGAGTGGGGCTGCGACAGGGATGTGTGATGTCGCCTTGGTTGTTTAATATTTACATGGATGGTGTTGTAAGGGAGGTGAATGCAAGAGTTTTAGGTGGTCTGAGTCTGGTAAATGTTGATGGAGGAGAGTGGAATCTGAAGCAGCTGCTGTTTGCAGATGATACTGCACTGGTGACTGATTCAGAGGAGAGATTGAGAGAGTTGGTAGAGGAGTTTGGAAGGGTGTGTGAGAGGAGGAAATTGAAAGTAAATGAGAATAAGAGTAAAGTGATGAAGTGTACGAGGTTGATAGATGGTAGGGGGATGAATATAGTTTTGAATGGTGAGTTGCTTGAGGAGGTAGATTGTTTTAAATATCTAGGGTCACATGTTGCTGTGGATGGAAGAATAGATGCAGAAGTGAAGTTTAGAATAAATGAAGTAGGAAAGGTGCTGGGAGGAATGAAAAAAGTGTTTAAATGTCGTCGCTTAGAATGGATGTAAAGAGAAGGCTGTATGAGGGTGTTGTGGTACCGACTGCATTATATGGGTCTGAAACATGGAATATGGGTGTAGCAGAGAGGAAAAGTTTGAATGTAATGGAGATGAGATGTCTGAGGAGTATGTGTGGAGTGACGCGTATGGATCGGGTGCGAAATGATGAAGTGCGAAGGAGAACTGGAGTTGTTCGGGAGATGGCTGGTAGAGTTGAGCAGAGGGTGTTGCAATGGTTTGGGCATATGGAGAGAATGGATAATGAGCGATTGGTGAAAAAGATAACTAGATCTGATGTGAGAGGTGTAAGGCTGAGAGGAAGACCACGAATAGGATGGATGGACAGTGTGAAGAGAGCGCTGGATGCGAGAGGGATGTCTGTTGAGCAAGGAAGAGTGGCTGTGCGTGACAGAAATAAATGGAGAGAAATTGTGAATGAATAAGTGATGACGCAGCCCTGAGGGGATATTCTCCCGCATTTGGTCTGATCAGCTAGTCAGGTCAGGTGCGGGTAAGGGGATGGGTCTGTTATGATGTGGCAGGGGTAAACCAGTTCTGCTGTCGGGCCCTGCTGCGGATGTCACTGATTGCATTGCCCAGTTGACCCTTGTGCGGTGTGGTGCGGTGAGGATCTGTCCGTTCTCCCCTTTGGGGCTAAGATGCGAATGAATGTGTTTGAATGGATGAGTAAATGGAGAGTGAGTCGTCCTGTCTCGGCTACCTCCCTTTCCTTGGGGGAAGCAGCCTAGGTATATAGATAGATAGATAGATTTTCATACTTGTCATCAGTTGAGCATTGTTTCAACACTAAATGGCAGCTGGTCAAGGTATATGCTGCCAGATGCTAAAGTTTGTTCACCTTCCCTGCGTCTCTCACTGCTGGATTAATAGATGCTTCCGTGAGACATGGTGGATGCAGATGTTTGTTAGTATTCATCTTCAACAGATAATATACACCTTACCCCTCTCTCACCTTAACCACATGTAAATCCAGCAGTGAAATTAAAGACGGGAGACATGAATGAACTTTATCATCAAACTGTACTTGAATTAACTTCCTTTTAGCGGTGTTTTGATAGTCTGGCAACGTGCATATTCTTCTGTTATTGATTTTGCCTATTCTTTTATGCCACTATAATGTTAAATATCTGCAGGGAATTGCTTTTCATATAATCTTTTATGTTATTACTTCCATCTCACATGCTGTACCATTTCTATCTATCTATTGCCAGACACCTCAATCCCATACAGGGTGGCCACAAACAAATTGCCTCCACGTCGCTCTGTCCCCCGCCATTTCACTGCCCTGCTCCCAGTTCCCACCCCCCTCTCTCATATATACTACCTCTCCACTCCATCCCTCATCCTTGTACCATTTAATCCTGTGTTTTCTTGTGATGTAATACTAAGTCACTGTGTCTACTTTGCAGGAGTCCTGAGAGCACCGATGTAAAGGACACCAGCTCCCCCTTGAGAGATGGCGTTAGTCACATCCCAGTCTATCCCCTTCCAAACTACCCTCTCCCCACCTACCCCTACCCCACCAGCACCGACCACCCTCCACACACCTCCCCCAGCCACTCGCCACTACCTCCACCCGATGAAGAAGGGGAGGTTGGAGGGAAGTACACCCCCACGCCTCCACTTCCCTCATACTGCCCCACCGTACCCCCACTTCCCGAGCGCGAGTCTCACGTCCCGCCTCCACCCCTACCAGAGGATGACATTCCCTCCACCCCACCACCTCCAGAAGCCCCAGAATCCCCCTGCACACCCCCTCTACCTGGCGATGACGACTACACGCCCGCCACCCCACCTCTCCCCTACGAGTCCTCCACACCACCCCCACCTGAATCCGCTCCCTCCACACCTCCCCTCCCAGTGTCCACCACGCCTCCACTGTCCACGCCTCCCTTGCCCCTGGACCAGGACGAGGAATTAAACTCACCCAGCCAAAGCCCCGTCTCGCGCTCCGGCCTCACCCCAATGCTCATCACCCCGGAGCCCGTCAGCGTGTGGAAGGGCATCATACACATGCCAGATGTTGCCAAGTTCAGTGCGTCGGCCTTTGAGGTAACAATTTTTGACATTTTTTTATTATTCTGTCAGTCCCAGGTCATTTTTAACCCACACCGTCCCGGCGACGTGAATTAACATGGCAACATTGCAAGGTCCCTAATTTGCACAATTTTCAATCTTCGCGTGATTTTTGGCACGTATACACGGGACACCTTCCTCTATTCCTCTACAAGATGCCAAGCAGGGACAATGCCTTACACCGCATAACCTCTCCCCCCCTACCCGTACTCCATTGTCTCGGCAATTCACCTGTTACCAGTGACCTGACCAATAAAGACATTCAGGGCCAGAGTGATTCCCCAATCGATGACAATGTGGAGGACAAAGTTTACATAGCATTAGGGGAAGAAACAGTCAGAAATGATGATCAGGTAATGTGGGAAAAAAAAGGTCAGGTATGTTGATGAGTTAGTGAGTGAAACAATGCTTATAATGCCTATATTACTGTTTGAAAACCAATATACTCTTGTACTACATATAAATTCGTACCAAGTAAATAAATAAATACCGTTTATGAGTGGATAAAATGGTTACCCTCCCATAGAACTCGTTTTCTTTGGTGCCAGCCTGTTAGAAAACCCAGTAAGGTAAGGAAGTACTCGTACCTAAATCGAGTATTTTAAACCTCAGGTGAGCGATTTCTCTATGAATTTTCAATGTTTCTCACCAAAAGCGGAGGTTTGAGCCAAAAAAAAAAAAAAAAGGTCCAAAAACATCGGGATGGGGCAGGTTAAGCTACTAGCCCATTTGAGGTAATTTTTGATGTTATTTTCATTATTCTCTCAGTCATAAGTAGCAATTTTTAAGTTACTATCATTACTCATTGTCTTTTGAAGTGGTGGTTTGGCCATGTGGAGAGGATGGAGGGTGAAAGACTGACGAAGAGAGTGTATGTGAGTGAGGTGGAGGCGAGAAGAGGCAGGGGGAGGCCGAGGATGAGATGGAGGGATGGGGTGGAGAGGTATATGAGAGAGGGGGGTGTGAGTTGGGAGCAGGGCAGTGAAATGGCAGGGGACAGGGCGACTTGGAGGCGATTTGTTTGTGGCCACCCCAAACGGGATTGAGGCATCTGGCAATAGATAGATAGATAGATATTTATTATCATCATATCAGCAGCCTTATCAGTATCATAATTGTCATTGATATTATGAGGAAGTGGAGGAGCGGTGTGGTTTGGATGTGGATGTGATAGAAAGCAGTAGGAGAAATACGTTGAGGTGGTTTGGCCATGCGGAGAGGATGGAGAGCGAGAGGCTGGCTAGGAGAGTGTATGGGACTAAGGTGGAGAGTGGGAGAGGGAGGGGTAGACTGAGGATGAAATGGAGGGATGGAGTAGAGAGGTACAGTATGAGAGAGGGGGGGGATGTTGGTTGGGGGGACGGAGAGCGAAAGATTAACTAGAAGAGTGTATGTGTTAGGTTGAGGAGGGGAGAGGGAGGGGTAGACTGAGGATGAAATGGAGGGATGGAGTAGAGAGTTATAGGAGAGGGGGGGTGTGAGCTGGGGGGAGGGCAGCAAAATGGCAAGGGGACAGGACGACATGAAGACGATTTGTTTGTGGCCAGCCCTTATGGGATGAAGGCGTCTGGCTGTAGATAGATAGAGATTTCCATTAACATCACATAAGCAGTTCTGTCATTTTCGTCGTCATTGTCGTTGATATTACGCGTTGTTATTGTTGTTTTGTGTCCGCAGGTGTCGGGTAAAGCCAGATTCCTGCCAAATGATGTTCCCGCCTCCATCGATGTGGTTGGCCGCATTGCACCTGACACCGTGTGGGGATACATTGCACAGATGAAGAAAAGTGGAACAAAGGTAATCATCATCATCGTCATCATCATCAGCAGCAGCAGCATCTTCGTTATCATCATCATCAGCCTCGTCATTATCATTGTTGTCGTCATTTACTACCACCACCGCCACCACCATAATAGTGATCATTATTGTTGTTGTAATTGTCACCACCACCACCACCACCACTGCTGCCAACACCATAACATTGATCATTTTTGTTGTAATTGTCACCACCACTACCACCACCACTGCCACCAACACCATAATATTCATCATTATTGTTGTTGTAATTGTCACCACTACCACCACCACCACTGCTGCCAACACCATAACATTGATCATTTTTGTTGTAATTGTCACCACTACCACCACCACCACCACCACCACCACCACCATAATATTCATCATTATTGTTGTTGTAATTGTCACCACTACCACCACCACCACTGCTGCCAACACCATAACATTGATCATTTTTGTTGTAATTGTCACCACCACTACCACCACCACTGCCACCAACACCATAATATTTATCATTATTGTCACTGTAATTGTCATCCCCACTCCATCATCATCATCATCATCCATCCTTCTTTTCTCACTTATAGATGGGGTGAGGGGTGAGTCCATAGAGCAAGAAAAACACTATATAAGATGGGACAGACATAGTGGAGGGGTGTAATGGGAAAAGCTGAGTGAAATTGATGAGACAGGTGCTGGGGTGAACTTTTGGGGTTTTGTAAGCTGTTTTGGAGATTCTGTAACACATTTTCTTAGCTGTTTATTCATCACCGTACACATTCAGTATCATCATATGTCCTCCATCTCATCCTCAGTCTCCCCCTCCCTCTTCCCCCCCTCCACCTCACTCACATACACTTTCCTCATGTTTATATGCAAAATTGTTAAAGATTAGATGCCACAAAATTTCCTGTGTCACTTACAAATGATGGTCTGTGTACTGGACTGAAATACAATCCCCGTCACCTCAGAGGGATATGAGAGTGAGATGTTTAGCCCTGGTCTATGTAGCTGAGTAGACCCATCAATCACAGGCAAGCAACTGGTTCCGTGGGGCCATCCTACGGGTACAGTACAGCACATGCACCTTATAGGGAACCAGTGCCCCTGCGTTGTACACAGCACCTCACCAGGGTCATTCCCAAGGTGACATTGAGTGATGTTTGAGAAGGTTTGGCTCCTGGGTGGACATTGCAGCTGCACCACCCAAGGTAAAAAGCACCACCAGGCATAGACTGCATGTTGGTGCCTGGGAGTGACTATTAAAGTGGGATTTGGTTCTATCAGGAAAGTGGAAATAGGAGTAACCAGGTCCAAAAGATGTAGAAAAAACAAGAAATCTGTGTAGAATGACGGGGGAAAATTGTACAGCATTATGATTAGTTTCTTCCCAGTAGCGTTAGTTCCTTGCAGTCCATGATTATTTATTCGTGTATTAAAACATTTTTATGTCTTACAGGAAATTTTAGTTGTGAGATTCCAACCCGCCAATGAAGAAGAAAAAGTGTCATACATTGCCCTATACTCCTACCTCTCGTCCAAAAAACGGTGAGCCATTTATTAAGCTGTAGATTTTTAGAGTCCTAATCAGCTGTGTATTTAAACCCACATTTTAACTGGCCCCTGAAGTTTTTGTAGCTACGTTTATGTATCTGTGTGTTTATTTTATCTGTCTGTCTGTCTGCCTCCAAACTGTCTATACTAATATCCTTCTGTCATAGTCTGCTTATATCTGTCTCTCCATCTGTCATAGTCTGTTTATATCTGTCTATCCATCTGTCATAGTCTGCTTATATCTGTCTATCCATCTGTCATAGTCTGCTTATATCTGTCTATCCATCTGTCATAGTCTGCTTATATCTGTCTATCCATCTGTCATAGTCTGCTTATATCTGTCTATCCATCTGTCGTAGTCTGCTTATATCTGTCTATCTATCTGTCATAGTCTGCTTATATCTGTCTATCCATCTGTCATAGTCTGCTTATATCTGTCTATCTATCTGTCATAGTCTGCTTATATCTGTCTATCTATCTGTCATAGTCTGCTTATGTCTGTCTATCCATCTGTCATAGTCTGCTTATATCTGTCTGTATTTGTGTGTCTGTCTGTCTGCCTGTGTATCTGTATCTATCACTATATCTGTCTTTGTAAAAATCACCAGGTGCTTTAATCTCACAAGCGTTGGGCATAAATAAGTTACCTCCAAATCTGTGTCATTAGCTTCCTTCTCTCCAGCCCCCTCCCTGCCCCACCTTATACTTCTCCACCCTGTCCCTCCATCTCATCCTCTTTCTCCCCCTCCTCCTCCACCCAACTCACACTCTTCATGTCAGTCTCTCATTTTCTGTTGTCTCCACATTGCCTTTATATGCTGTGGAATATTGCAATTAAAACTAAGAGCATTGTAATCTGAATGATTGAGCTTCTGTTTGATTATATATTTCCTGTTATATGGTTGCTGCCTGTATTGAATTAGAGAGAGAGACAGAAAGAGAGAGAGAGGGAGAAATAAGGAAGTGAAGGAGAATTGTGATTTAGAGAGAGAGAGATAAGGAAGTGAAGGAGTGTTGTGATTGAAAGTGGGAAGAGAAATACATGGAGATGGTTTGCCCATTGAAGGAATGAAGCTTGAATTTTTGTGGTGTAACATGTACTGAGATTATACCACAGAAATCATTGTGATTAAGCTCTGATCAGGAATAGCTGTAGAGGAGAAAAATCTGGGCCAAGTTAAGGTGAAAGGAGTACAATATAAGAGGAAGAAATAAATGTATAGACATGACAGTATTGGAAGGATGAAGTTAGATTGACTCTATCAGGTATGTTTACATGAAGCTACAGAATGTGGTGAATGTTTTTGGGATATCTAATAGAGCCAGGATTCCAGGGGCTTGAATGATGAGTGAATGAAAATGTGGCCCATTGGATTGGGCAAATTTGGGCTGTCTGGACATTGTTACTCCCCATCCTGTCCTAGGGTGGGAAAGGAGGTCCGGATGATGATGATGATGATGAAGCTGGTATTTTCTCTGATATATTGTGTGCTATATTTGTTTTTCTCCGTAGGTATGCTGTGATTGGGAACTGCGGGAAGTCCGTGAAGGATTTTTATGTTGTGCCGTTGGCGTCACACCAGCCCATCCCTCAGGTATGATGTTCACGTGACCTCACCTCTGTTTATGGTGCTGTCTTGCTGGGTTATGCAAAGTGTAACTGATTAACCCCAGAGAAGTGCAGGTTGGAAGGTATGGTAGTGAGTCTATCTATCTATCTATCTATCTCTATATACCTAGGCTGCTTCCCCCAAGGAAAGGGAAGTAGCCGAGACAGGACGACACACTCCCCATTTACTTATCCATTCAAACACCTTCATTTGCATCTTAGCCCCAAAGGGGAGAAGGGACAGATCCTCACCGCACCACACTGCACAAGGGTCAACTTCTCAGTGCAATTAGTGACATTCGCTGCAAGGCCCAACAGCAGAACTGGTTTACCCCTGCCACATGCATTAAAGAAGGAATAGCACCACATGTAAGAGAAGAAAAAACACCACACGTAAAAGAAGAAAAAGCACCACACGTAAGAGAAGAAAAAGCGCTACACGTGAAGGAAAAAAAGCACCACTCCCACGCATTCCCACACACTCGCATTAACCCGAGGCATCCCATCGACCTATGGGTACGTCGCAACTTTTTGTCACAGCTGTCCCGTTGACGTACTGGTACATCACACAATTGCAAGGTTCATAATTTGCACAATTTTCAATTTTCGTGAGTGATTTTTGGCACGTATACACGGGACACCTTCCTCTATTCCTCTACAAGATGCCAAGCAGGGACAATGCCTTACACCACATAACCTCTCCCCCCCTACCCGTACGCCATTGTCTCGGCAATTCACCTGTTACCAGTGACCTGGCCAATAAAGACATTCAGGGCCAGAGTGATTCCCCAATCGATGACAGTGTGGAGGACAAAGTTTACATAGCATTAGGGGAAGAAACAGTCAGAAATGATGATCATGTAATGTGGGAAAAAAAGGTCAGGTATGTTGATGAGTTAGTGAGTGAAACAATGCTTATAATGCTTATATTACTGTTTGAAAACCAATATACTCTTGTACTACATATAAATTCGTACCAAGTAAATAAATAAATACCGTTTATGAGTGGATAAAATGGTTACCCTCCCATAGAACTCGTTTTCTTTGGTGCCAGCCTGATAGAAAACCCAGTAAGGTAAGGAGGTACTGCTACCTGTATCAAGTATTTTAAACCTCAGGTGAGCAACTTCTCTATGAATTTTCGATGTTTCTCATCAAAAGCTAAGGTTTTAGCCAAAAAAATTTTTTTTCCAAAATTGCTCGGGATTGGGGGGTATCAGAGGTGCAAAATTGGTCATGACGTGACGGGTTAAATTTGGAAACCTGATGCAGAGAGAGAGATGAGTGGGCCTTTGTGCCTTGTTCTGATGTATTAATTTAGTATTGTTTTCCTTATATACTTCCAAGATGCAAGTTTTTTTGGGTAAATTAATGGATTCAGTCAGTCAGCGGTTCATTATTCTGAAGTTCACTTGGGGTTTAATGCTCTTAATTATTTTTTTAAGGGCTCATTTTTACCATAAATCCCTTGACTGGGTAACATAGCCCTGTGTTCCTTTACTCCTGATGAGGTAAGGCTGGATTGGCCGATGGGTGGTTGATGCTAAAGCCTTTTTGTAGTTCTATATTGTATCCACAGTGTGCGTACCCCTACTTATGTGATATCTGGAACCACCTTCATCAGCTTCACATATACACCACGTCCTAATATGTGCAGCGTTATTCTTCTTGGACATACACACAGTCTTATTTTTCACATTATTCACCATCTTACTCCTCTCCTCCAGTCATTATTTATCAGGTTTTGAGAGAGAGTAAAAAAATGGTGTGTGACTATGAGCTTGGCGTGTAGAGTCAGGATGTGGAGTGCGGGACTGGTCATTCAGGTGGTCAGACTTGGGGTTCTGTTGTACTGTCAGGTATTTTTCTGGCTCAGTTAACCCCAGAACCCCACCTGGCCTCATCCATAGGTAGGAAAAGAGGTCTGGATGGTGATGTTGATGATGAATGATTGGTGATGGTGGTGATGATGATGAATGATTGGTGATAATGATGAATGATGATGATGATGAATGATGATTTTGTAGATCACAGGACCCTGGCTCACCCCATCCATAGTTGGGAAAAGAGATGGATGAATGATGGTGATGATTGGGTATAGTTTATGGAGAAGGGTCTGGAAAAATGATGATGATAATAATGATGATTGGGTGTAATTTGTAAGGGCCTGAAAAAATGGTGATGATGATGGTTGGGTGTAATTTGTAGAGCAAGAGGTGTGAATAAATGATGATAAAGGTAATAATGATGATGATTGGGTTTAATTTGTGAAGAAAGAGAGCAGAATAAATGATGATAATGATGATTGGGTGTAATGCGTAAGGAAAGGGGTCTGGATAAATGATGGTGATGATGATGGTGATGATTGATTGTAATATATGGGGAGAGAGGCCTTGAAAAAATGATGATGATGATGATGATGATGATGATTGTAATATGTGGGGAGAGAGGCCCTAAAAAAATGATGGTGATGATAATTGTTTATATCCGTAGGTGCTTCTCCCCCTCGATGGCCCTGGGTTTGAGGAACAGCGGGCGCACATGCTGATTGGGGTCATCGTACGAGCCAAGAGCAAACGCGTGTACGACCACATCACCGGCACCTGGAGCATCGTAGGGGGGGTCACCGCACCTTCACTTAGGCCACCCGGTAAGGAATTGGGTTGTAAGTGGTGATTAATTGCTAGCATCTTTGTCGTCGTCATCATCATCATCACCACTCTGACACCTTGCTCCTCTCTCTCTCTCTCTCTCTCTCTCTCTCTCTCTCAGTATACCTCTCCACATCTCTTTCACACCACACACAGTCTTCCTCATTCAACAATACCATCTTACTTTTCAGGGCAGATAGTCAATTTTAAACTATTTGTGAAGGTGTTAGGTATCATCATCATCATCATCATCATCAGAGTCACATTTCAGAGGTGGGTGGGATCCAGAAATACAAAAAAGGAAAATGTAGGGGAAGACATTGCTGTGGTACTTTCCTCTCTAGTCTCTGCCGTACGTTGTGGAGGTGGTGGCTGAGTGGTGAGGGAGGTGGCTTGCTGATCAGTGGATGCTAATTTGATCCCCTGGTGGAGTGGGGAGCGGTTTGAAGATTTGAATTTTGTTTAAAGCAGGCTCCTCTATCTACTCTAAGACCCACTGGCATATCATAATAGTACCCTTGCTGATATCAATACAACAGTTCGGAATGAGACAGCTGTAGTGTTTATTCTGTGGATGGTGGGTGTTAATGCTGAAGTGGTGACGTGTGAGAGGTGTGAGATATGTAGGAAGATTGCTGGGCCATGGAATGGACTGTTACACCTTTGCCCAGTCAGAAGCAAGGGAGGGTTGAGGGAGAAGGAAAAAAACGAATCAAAAGAGCAGCTGAGATATGACTAGGTACAAAGTAAGGCTAACTGCAGTAAGGTTAGACACCCAGTTTTTGACAAGCATCATCCAGCTTGTCACCTACTGTATTGGTTATGGAAGCAGAGGAGAGCAGTACATTGGTGAAAGGGAAGAAAGAGGAAGAGGACTGCCTGGTGAGAAGTTGAAGGATGCGTGTGATGGTAGATAGCTTGTGACAATTCTCCCATCACTCCCTGGTGGATGAGGGGAGGGGGACCCACAAAGGAACAAGGCATTGCATATTAATTAGTAAAAAATTGGAATACAGGTTCCCTTCCAGTATGGAGCCTTGCCCAGCAGCTCTGGGATCCAATGGGGTATACAAAAGGTAAAACAAAGAATTTTTCAAAGAATTTTCGAGGGAGGGGGAGGCCGAGGATGAGATGGGGTGGAGAGGTATATGAGAGAGGGGGGTGTGAGTTGGGAGCAGGGCAGTGAGATGGCGGGGGACAGGGCGACTCGGAGGCGATTTGCTTGTGGCCACCCGAAACGGGATTGAGGCGTCTGGCAATAGATAGATTTTCGAGTTGTATTACTGTGGTCTCTCTGCAACTAATTTTATAGGGCCATCCTAGACCTACAGTACAGTACATACATCGTGTGGGGATCCGATGCCCCCTTGTGGTAGACGGCAGGGTTGAGACAGGGTTCTTCCTGTGGCGAAGTGCAGGGAAATATGCACAGGTTTGGTTCACAGGTGGATGCCACAGCTGCACCATCCAGGATACACTGCACCACCATGTATAGGCTTGCTGTCAGCATTTTCAGTGTTGAGTGAATGAGTGTATTGAATGAAAGATGACAGCTGGGTGCGGAAGATGAGAAGTATGAATGTTGGGGGTAGGGATGTGAGAGGCAGACCAAAAAAGACCTGGATGAGGGACTGAATAGGGAGGCTGTCAGAGATTGAGCAGTGTGGAGAGCCGGCATTAAGTTACTCTGGCCGATGCATATATAGGCCTATTGGGGCCTTTTAAAAGATACAGTACTGACCACTTTATAGTCCTTCTGGATCGCACCCACCTCTGGTATTAGTGGGGAATGAGGAGGACATTAATTAGGATTGACGTTAGTTCCTAATTGTAAAGGTAGCTGTGAAACCTACCATTGGATTACCAGTGGAAAGAGTCAAGGTAAGGTAAGGTAAGGTAATTTTGCGTGTATTTAAAGATATGTGAATCGGAGTTGTCAGTGAGTTTGTTAGTTAATTTCAAGAATCATCCTTTCATACTGATCTATTTCCACTCCTGCACCATCAAAATTTTCTGGCATTTGTAATAAGGCTGTCACTAATATGGGACAACAGATATTACTGAACTTTGAATGAACACAGTAACCATTTTATATAATTTTCAGATAGCAACCCCCCTCCATTTTTCCTAATCTCTCTTCATAATATTTAGATGACAGAAAAAAAAATGTTTGTGTGTGTTGTATTGATTCTTGGTTAAATTTCAGGTTAGATTAGCATGATAATTGACAGCCATAGTAATTGCAGGTTTATAATATTCATGTATAGTAGTAGTAGCAGTGATAGTGGTAGTACAGTAGTAGTAATAATAGTAGTGGCAGTAGTAGTAGTAGTGGTAGTTGGAGTGGTAGTACAGTAGTAATAATAGTAGTAGTAGTAGCAGCAGTAGTAGAAGTAGTAATATTGTCATTTGGAAGTTACTAGAGCTTAACCTCCATACACCTACCAGTACAAGAATTCTGACATCACTTACAGACAATACAAACCACTACATTACCAGCTTATTTTGCACCCTATTAAATAAAAACTAAACCATATAATTCTCTAATGTTTGTTATCTAGTTCCAGAGTTTATTCGATTTACAGTAACATACATTAATTTATTTTTGAATTTATGTAGTTATTTCAGGCACGAGAAGCTAGATCAACATTCAGGCGGTTTTTCATGGAGTTTCAGCCGCTAACCACATTTTCCTTTCAGCATTTCCTTCTTTCATAGACTTCAGAACGGCAGAAATGTCGACGACGAGAGGAAGGCCAGAGCGGCTGTCAAGTGCGGATCCTTTCATCTGGACTGCTGTATATATTTCCACGGTTATACATCTCTCCACAGTTATATTTCTCTCCACGGTTTTATTTCTCTCCACGGTTATATATCTCCATGGTTATATTTCTCTCCATAGTTATATTTCTGTCTGTGGTTATATTCTTGTTAAATGTTGAGCGTATTTTACCAATAGAGTGTATGAATGCATGCCTGGTCATCTAAGGGTACCAGCCAGGATGAGGATAAGTGGATTCAGATTCTGTTAGGTGGCTTGAGTTTTTATCATTTATTGTGATGCCGTCTGTCCGTTAATATTCTGGAGGGATGGGGTGGAGAGGTGTATGAGAGAGGGGGGTGTGAATTGGGAGCAGGGCAGTGAGATGGCGAGGGACAGGGCGACGTGGAGGCAATTTGTTTGTGGCCGCCCTGAACCGGATTGAGGAGTCTGGCAGTAGATAGGTAGATAGATGGTTGTGCAGCCTCGGCCTGTACCGTTGCCTTCAGTTATAGGTAGTACAGGGGATGGTGTGTTGGTGTTGTGTGATGCTGGTGTGTTTGTCATCTCTAGTGTGACCTTGATATACAGGTCCGATGACAGTAGAGACAGGATATTTTTGTTGTTGGTTAACTCTGGTCTTTCTAGCTGAACAAACCCGTCAACCACAGGTAAGCAGCTGGTTTGGGAAATATGAAGAGGTTTGGGAAATATTAAGAGGTTTGGGAAATATGAAGAGGATTGGGAAATATGTGGAGGATTGGGAAATATGGAGAGGTTTGGCTCTTGGGTGGATGCTGCGGCTGCTCCACCCAGGGTCACAGTGCCACATAAAACTCCCAACACCCCAATACCTGTACCATTTGTAAGTGGAGGCAATTGTACATTTTGAAGAGTGGATTTTGAGACGGGCTGTTAGCATTGTCGTATATATGTATGTTTTTATTGATGCCCCGTCAGTCTCTGCTTTGTAGTTGTTGTTATTATTTTATGATTATTTTTTAGGTATTATTATTATTATTACGTGATATGGTGTGTTATACTTGTGTTGCACGAGATTCCAGTACAAGTATCTATCTATCTATCTATTGCCAGACGCCATAATCCCGCAAGGGGTGGCCATTTGACTTTGAGTTAGTTGTTTTACGGGGAGGGGCACTAACCCTCCACCAACCCACTTGTTGACACGTAGGGAACACGTATGGTTTGGTTATATGGTTACCACCCAGCGTTGTAAATGGTTTCTTGGCTTACAGGAAACCATTTGGCTCGTCACTCAATGTAAAGCCACCTGTAAAGGAAAGAAAAGCAATAAGAAGTGACAGGAAAGATGGGAGAAATAGGAGATTATAACTTAATTTGAATTGTTTGACCTTTTTAATAGCACAAAAGATGGTGTCAGGCTTTTAATCTATCTATTCAGTTTAATTGAGAGAAGTCGGATGAATTTCCACGATGAATTCACTAGTAGCTGGAAATATCGCGTTTAAAATTCTAGCTGAAATGTCGTTGCTGGAAATTATATATCTGTCCTTCTGTAGCCAGACACCTTAATCCTGTAAGGGGTAGCAACAAACAAATTGCCTCCATGTTCTGTCTCCTGCCGTTTCACTGCCCTCCCTCCAACTTACACCCTATCTTTCATATACCTCAGTACTCCATCACTTCATCTCATCCTCAGTCTCAATAGAAAACACAGCAGCAAACTTGTTACATGTACGAACTGAATCTTGGGAACACATGCATCCCTATCGACTTCATGCGTCCCTGTCGACTTCATTTGACCATGGGTTTAACTGACCAAGGGATGTATAAAGCAAAGGAAAAAGGCTGGAACTCTGACATCCTTAACCTACAGAAGTGTTAACAAAATACCTGTATATAAAACGTTATTGTAGGAAGTGAAGGAGGAAGGTTGGAACTGGAGACCTCTTTACTGCCTGTGATCTCCAGTCTTCTAAATGCAGTGTGTCCAGGCATCTCAATATGAATGGATCTTGAAGCTGGCTGTCTGATATTTTGGTTTTATTTTTCTTGAGAGGAACAGTTTTGTGGGATTCTGGCCTTTGGTTCCTTCTTCTTTGCATAATATAAAAGAAAAACAATAGCCCACTAGATATATTTAAAAATTTACAAGGGACCGTTGCATTAAAGGGAGAGGTTAGAATTCTGAAGGTCCTTAATGCAATCTTGTAACTGAGTAGAAGTAATTTGCGTCACTCTCCATCTTAAATGTCAGGACCAACTTGCCTAGTCCCGGGCTCCTGCGCTCCTCATGGGGCAATGTAGGATTGGATGACGGATGGATGTATGGATATATTCTTGTATTAAGGAGAGGAGGAAGGGTGGAATTTGACAACCTTCCAGAATTAGGTGTGAGATGATGATGATGATGATGATGATGATAAGTTAGTTGTATGAACACACCAAGATTATAAGCCATGATACTGCAAGGGACACTGTTTGAATAATGGAGAGTTGGAATTTTGAGTGGCCAAAATAATTTCCTATTATTTTACTGTACTTGACCATATGAAAGATTGCCTGTGTTGCTGCTGCTGCTGACGATGATGACAGTGACAGTGATGATGATGATGGTGATGATGATGATAATGACTGATGATGACAATGACAATGATAATGACAATGATGACAATGACGTGTATGGTATTCTGTCAGACCATGTGAAAGACTGTTACTTTCTCCTCCACATATTTCTCCTTTGCTTTGTCATCTCTTGAGTGTTAATCTGGAAACCTGGTCAATGGATGTGTTTAGTAAGTGATGTGTGATTGGCTTTTGAATGATCGAGAGGCTGCTAGAGATTGATCAATGTGGAGATCTGCCATTATGTGACCAAGGCTGAGATACAAGCTTATTGGAGTCTATAATCGAAATGAAAAGGTCTTTAAATGAAACGAGTCTATAAACGAAATGAAAAAGTCTGTAAATGAAATGAGTCTATAAACGAAACGAAAGAGTCCATACACGGAACAAGAGAGTGTAATCAAAATGAAAATTAATAAACGAAATGAGAGTCTGTAAAGCAAAAGTCTATAAATGAAACGAAAGAGTGTAAATGGAATGAAAGTCAGTAAACAAAAAAGTCTATAAATGAAATAAAAGTCTATAAACAAAAGAGCATAAATGAAACAAATCTATAAACAAAATGAAACAGTATGAAGGGAGTCAAATGCTTCTCTTATAGTACGAGTGGTGAAAAATTGAGCTGTATCCCAGAGAAACTAATGATCGTCAAGCTAAGCATACGAGGGAAGGGAGATATAGTGAAAGGCTCCTTGATCCAACAGGACATTAATTTAACAAGCCTAAGGTATGATGTGGAGTGGAAGACATGTTGAGAATTTACATGTAGATCACGGCTCATAGATAACCCAGTGCTGTGTCATTCCCCTGCATCTTACCCAGATTTACTGCAAGATTTGTGGTGATTGGGAACAAGGCTAATCTTTTGTCAGTTGAGGAGGAAGAGTGGCACCAGGAACAGGGTATGTAGTTTTTTGTCAGGGAGAAAGAATGGCCCCCACACTCCTGAGCAGGGGTGTAGGTAGAGTTTTTAAAATGGGGTGGCCTGAGGAGAAGTGTTGAGTGGGGATGTGGAGGTAATCCCCTGAAAATTTGGGATGGCCAGGTATATTTCAGGTGTGGCCACAGCTCCCCTGGCCACCCCCCTGTCCACACCACTGCTTCAGAGTACCTTAGGTGGTTAGAGGCTGCTTGTGCTGTGCTAAATGATTGGATTACAGGGATTACAGTGCTACATCAGTGAGTACAGTGCATAGTTGATTTCCAGCCTTGTACTCATAACCTCAGCTTTATGACATACAGGGAAGACTTTGGCACACTTTTTTCTCTTTAACTTGGCCCAGGTTTTTGTCCTTTTACTGCTTATTTCACACAGTTCATTGGCAAAAGACAGTGCTATGGCTCCACATCCTTTTGATAGCATTTCTTCGTGACTAGTATCATTATAGTTGTGTTAATGTGCTTTTATAAGAGTTCCAGATGGAGAGATGGCAGTTTAGATCGTTAGAGTAAAAAGAGTGTAGTATTCAGTCTCACCCATCTCTTGGTAATCTGAATCGTTGACTGTTTACATTACTTCAGCAGATGCAACTTATATACATGTTCTACGACTTGCCCCACAATGTATATGCATGTTCTGTGTTCTTCTGTGACTTGTGCACTTGTTCTGCTTCTCAGGAAAGGTAGTTGTGTACCCCATCCTCATTAGAAGACAGGTGTAAAGATTAATGTGAACAGTTTATAGGTTATAGGAAGCTGCCTGACCATAAAAAACCATCATTGCTCTACCATGGCAGATTTAAGAGGAAGGTCGGGTTTTACTCTAACTTGGCCCAGATTTTCGTCCCTTTGCACTTTAGTTCATGTAGCTCAGTGGCAGAAAAAGACAGTATTGCATCTCGATACTATTTCAGTAGCACTTCTTCATGACTAACATAATATTCCAGTGTTAAGGTATTGTTACAGCTCAGAGTTCAAAATGTGAAGATGGCAGTTTTAGGATCAGTTAAAGACATATAGTTGTATTAATTGCCATGAATTTTATCCATATATTTATCAGTGTCAGAGTTACTATTTATCTGTTGCTAGATGCCCTAATCGCCTAAGGGGTGGCCACAAACAAATCACATCTGTGTCACCCTCTTCCCTGACATTTCATTGCCCCACAACTTACACCCCCCTCTCTCATATATTCTTGTTATGCTCTCCTTATCTTTACCCCACACAGAGATGCTGGAGAGGGAGGCCTTCACTTGGTGGCAGCAATATAACCAAGTGACTCCTCTGCACAATACAAACATCCCTCAACTCTCTGTCCCCCAGAAAGAAGATGGCAGACTGCAGGATGACGACAACTTTAGCCTTCAGTCCACTGGGTTCACACTTTTTACACGAATCCAGGGCTACAACTACTTCTGCTACTACTATGACAACAACTGCTGCTATTTCTGTGACCAAAACTATGACAACTACCACCCTAGACAGATACAATACACACATTACTTCTTTGACTACTGTTCTTGATGTGCCCTTTCCTTACCGTTCACCTTTACCCTTTACTTTCCTGTTACTAAACCATCACCTTCTTAAGTAGCTTTCCCTCTTGTCTGTGAAGTGCATGGTTTGAACTGCAATTACTCCCAGCTGAATAAAATCATCTGGTGTTTGGCAGAAGAAAATTTATAGGGCCAGTTTGCTTACCTGTGGTCGATGGGTCTGCTTGATGAGAGAGACTGGGGTTGAGCAGCAGCAACACCATCGTCTTTTTACTCTAACTTGGCCTTACTTTGACATCTCTCCAGCTTGAATTTTGAATTTTAACGAAGGTGAAAACTGTGGTACAAGATTATATCAATCATTAGGAAGTGCTTTAGAGTTGTAGCACCCATTCTCTGTCAGTGAGCCATGTATAAGTTAATAATAATAATAATAATAATAATAAAAATAAATCTAAGCCAAGTTAAGGAGAAAGAACTGCAGTAGGGGAGCATAATACCAGGTCCGAATATCTCCCAAGCTTCTCACAATAGAGATGGTGAGTATTAGTGCAGTCATGGTGACATGTGAAGCCTGCGGGGGGTGGGGGTAGACCAATATTGGACTTTGGACACTGGCTTTTGGTTCATGCTCATAGTTTTACTGAAAAAAAGGAAATAAATGCAGAGAGAGTGGCATGATTCAGAAAAAGGAGAAGAGACAAGAGGAAATATACAGTTAATCATCTTACTCCTTTTTTCTCACTCAAAGATAGGGTGAGGTGGGGTCCAGGAGGCATCAGAGAGTGAGAGTTATTAGCAGTGGGGCAGACACTCATTGACTCATTATTTAAGCCCCTGGAATCCAAGATGTTGTGTGAATAATGTGAATGGGTAGTTTTATACTTACTGGTATGCTTTGTCTTCTTATTTCAGTGTTTCCCACCCATTTTATTTTAGTGGAGAGTTATGATGTGGTGTTAGTGGAGAGTTATGTGTTAGTGGAAAGTTATAAGGTGATGCAGATAAAACCATTGCTTATAGAGATGTAATGATATCAGAGTTAGAACTGTGCTACTTTTACTCAAACTTGGCCCAGATTTTCATCCTTTAGCAGCCTATTCACCGAAATCTCTGACAAAAACAACACCATAGCACTACATCCTTTCTACAGCACATCTTCATGACTAGCTTCATATCCTAATGTTGCTTATTGTTGCAACTCTGTATTCAACATGGAGAGCTGGCAGTTTAAGGCCAAGTTAAAGCAAAAACAGTACCGGTATAATAGTGGTGTTTAGTTGTGGTGTTTGGCGTATCAACCTCATCCAGTCAGTAATGATGGTCTTGAAGGGACATGAAGCCTTGGTATCTTGTTGACATCATATTTGCTGGTGGAATGGCTGTGAGAATCAGATATTGTTGATACAGATTTATGGAGCTGCTGGGTGTTTGGAAAGGCAGTTGGCCCCCTCACTGTTTAAAGTGTAAGCTGTACCTTTCTGGAATTAAGAAATGCTGTGTTGTTTGGTGGTGATGTAGTGGAGAGTAAGAATGAGCAGACTTGGAGATAAGAAATGCATTATTGTCTGATAGTGATGTAGTGGAGAGTAAGAATGAACAGACAGCTGAAAGTATGAAATCCATTGTTGTTGATAGTGATGTATGATGTAGCGGAGGGTAAGAATGAACAGACTTGAGATGCATTGTTGTCTGGTAGCAATGTAGTGATAAAAAATGAACACACAGCTTAAAGAAATCCAGTGTTGTTTGGCAGTGATCTATAAAGAGGCAGGAAGAGGTATATGAATGCAGTGAAGGGAGAATGAGTTACATGTCTCTGAAGCTTTCCATTTGAGAAGTTGGCTGGGTAGAGAAAGTGCCTGTTGTGCTAAAAGATAGAGTGTGGTGATTCAGACATGTTGAAAAATTGGAGAGAGGTGATTATGTATATTGGTGAATGGAGGTAGAGGAAAGATGCCATCCCAGAAAATGTGATATTAGATGTTATGTGATGATTCCAAGGCTTAGAATTAGTAAGGGAAGTAGCAGAGTATATACATAGGGTTTACAATTAGGAAAGTAGCAAGGGAGATATATAAGGTTTAGAATTAGGGAAGTTAGCAAAGGAGATATCAAGCATGGAGTGGTGTCAAAAGATAGTTTACACAGACACAAGCGTGGATTATTTGTAAACACTGAACCCAAGTATTTTCATAATGTATTCAGAGGAAGCTGCACCAGTCCTTGTTTTAAATACTAGTTTTATATTGTCTCAACACCTGTGAATTAATGAGGCTAACTCTTAAACTGTCATCTCCTCCCCACCAAAACAAGCTCACCACCTTTACATACATGACTCCTCTTTTCCATTTGTTCCTGTCTTCTAGTTATTTAATCATTGTCCTGTGCTTTTTTTCCATCTTATTTATTTGTTCTTTTCTGTGTTATTTGTGACGTCATCCTCAGTTATTCAATCATCGTTCTAGAATTCCTCATCACTGGACATGTTACAAATCGGAACCAATATTCCTTTTGAACTTTAATCATTTTTATAAGTTTTTCTCCCCCTTAACATTCTAAAAGTTTCTCTCTCTCTCTCTCTCTCTCGCTCCAAAGCATTCTGTTTTTTTCCTCAAGCATTCTAATAATGTGTTTTTTCTGGTTTTCTAATATGATTTTTTTTTCTAGCAATCTAATTAGGTGTATTTTTCAGCAGAGGTGGGAGAACGAAGCTACACACCACCGCTACCCACAGATGAGGACATCCATGAGATTGCCCTGGCAGCCAAAGACGACGAGGACTACGAAACGGACGATGATGAGGGCGCCTCCTATGAGTTCCAGGAGCCGGGATCTCTCAAGAGGCGAGTGAAAGGCAGCGGTGGAGGACAGACAAAGAGGCGGCACATGCAGGACTCAACCCATGATGACAAGGACGACACGACAGATGACAACTATGTGGAAGCATCGCTGGACCAGGAATCCATGCTGGCAGAGCTGAACCGGCAGATCGAGGAGCACAAAAAGGAGCTGAGTGAGATGCAGCGAACCATCACCAACGACGAGGATGAGCCGTACAGTCCCTCAGGTTCGCAGACTCCCCCTCTGGCTGGTGATCATCTCAAACTTGACACTTCTAAGATCAATATACCCTCCAACTTGCAAGAAATTTTGGACAATATTAGGCAGAAGGAGGCGGAAATTAAACAGAAAGAACAGGAAATCAAGAGAAGATTAAGTTTGACGTCAGATCCTATTGTAATGACTTATGGTAAATATCAGGATTATGACACTCAGAAGGATACTATCTCTGATCCCATCAAACCAGGTGAGGCTGATGTTGATTTAAGACCTTTATTGAATAGTAAGTCTAATAAAGACATTACAAAAGATGTAGACTTGAGAGTTTTAAAGAGCACGATTGATGAAAAAAGTGTGAGTAAAGTGGAGGAGACTAAAGCGGATGAAGATGTAGACTTGCGAGTGAGAGATCCACGGCTGGCCCGGGCACAGGCCCAGGCACAAGCACAGGCTCAAGCTAAGGTAGAGTCAGAAGCAGATAAGACCCAGACTTTGAGTAAGATGAGTGATCAGGAGCTGCTTGCCAAGGCAGCATTGGAGATGGAAGATGAAAACCTTGTAAAAGAGGCTGGGGCAGAGGTACCGTTCCATCCAGTTCCCGTTCCAGTTCCACCCCCACCCTTCATGCCCCCAGGCTTTATTCATCCCCCTGGCCCCATTATGGTCACAGAGACCTCTTTACCTCCTCCACCCCAGCCTCCACCTTCCATCACCGGACCTCCACCATTTATGAGGCCGCCTTTACCCATGGATATGTTTCCACAACAGATGGGCAGACACTCAGGTCCACCTGGTCCTCCTGGATTAGCTGGTCCTCCTGGCCCACTTGGTCCACACCCTGGTAACCCCGACCATGGTCATCCTGGCTATGGTGTCCCTCATGGTCCTCCACATGGTCCTTCAGGCTATCCTGGTCCACTTGGGCCCATGAGGCACGAGCGGTACCCAGACCACGAGTGGGAGAGAGGGGATAACTTCAGGGCAAGAGGATGGGGGCAGCAGCAGCACAGTAAGGGCAGGGACAGGGAGAGGGACAGAGACAGGAACTGGGGGAGAGACAGGGAGAGAGACCGTGACAGGGACAGAGACCGTAATATGAGGTTAGGGCGGGATAAGGGACATTCCAGGCATAAAGGGAAGAAATATGATGGAAGGAATGGAGGTCACAACAGAAACAGAGACGGTCAGCAACACAGTAAGTTTAGAGATAAGGACAGAAATAGACAAAGGGACAGGGAGAGAGAGCAGCCTTCTGAAGATGCTGACGAATACATCCCAGAGATTGACTACTAATATTACCCAGTTCAATATTGTATTCAGAGGGGCCATACTGCTACTTTAAGAAGGTTTGTAGGTCTGATTTACTTATTACTTTTATGCACAGTATAACACATTCCCTGTCTGTGCATCTTTCAGGTCTGGTAATAAAAGTTTTCCATGTCATTTATACAGAACCCAGGAATGGCACCTCAAGGACACCAATTTACACAATGTGGCAACTGAATACAAAACTAATTTTGCCATTGTATTGAAAGTTTTCCTAAATTTACATATTCAGTTTTAGTTGGTATATAAATTAGTTGAGCTCTTCAGTGTAAGACTACTGCTGAGTTCCACAGTAAAAAAAAATAATTGACACCAAAAATGTTGAGTTTCTCAGTAAAAGAAAACTAGCAATTGAAACTCCAAGTGTTGCAGGCGGGCATTATATGTGGCTGTGCACTAGCTGCATTATTAGTACAATTTTAGTTTGGATCATTTCAATTAGTCTAGGATTTGTCTTTTAGCTACATTATTGAGTTGTACATAGTTCTTTGTCTGCTACAGCCTGCCCACTTGAAGTTTCTGTTGTCATTGATGCATTACTTATTGATGGGTTACTTGTCATTGATGTGTTACTTGTCATTGATGAGTTACTTGTCATTGATGGGTTACTTGTCATTGATGGGTTACTTGTTACTGATGGGTTACTTGTCAATGATGAGTTGTTATTGATGAGTTACTTGTCATTGATGAGTTACTTGTCATTGATGGGTTACTTGTCACTGATGAGTTACTTATTATTGATGAGTAACATGTCATTGATGGGCTATATGTCATTGATGAGTTACTTGTCATTGATGGGTTACTTGTCATTGATGGGTTACTTATCACTGATGAGTTACTTATTATTGATGAGTAACTTGTCATTGATGGGCTATTTGTCATTGATGAGTTACTTGTCATTGATGGGTTACTTGTCATTGATGGGTTACTTATCACTGATGAGTTACTTGTTATTGATGAGTAACTTGTCATTGATGGGCTATTTGTCATTGATGAGTCACACATTATTGATGAATTACTCATTATTAATGAGTTGTTTGTCATTGATGACTTATTATTGGTGAGTTTCTCATTGGTGATGAGTTATGATTGATGAGTTATCATTGAGTTACTTGTCAGTGATGAGTTACTTGTCCATTATTAATGAGTTTCGTGTCATTGATGAGTTACTTGTCATTGATGAGTAGCATCATTGATGAGTTACATGTCATTGATGAGTAGCATCACTGATGAGTTACATGTCATTGATGAGTAGCATCACTGATGAGTTACATGTCATTGATAAGTAGCATCTTGATTTACTTATCATTGATGAGTTACATGTCATTGATGAGTAGCATCACTGTTGAGGTACATGTCATTGATGAGTTACTTGTCATTGATGAGTAGCATCACTGATGAGTTACACATCATTGATGAGTAGCATCACTGATGAGTTACACGTCACTGATGAGTTACATGTCACTGATGAGTAGCATCGTGATTTACTTATCATTGATGAGTGACATCATTGACACCTACTCACACAACACTGATGGTAAGATGCAGTGAGGTATTGTACAAGGCATTGGTGGGGAGGTGCAGTGTTTTTTATGCGGTACCTGTTTTTTAAACCTTTTAAGACATGTATATAAATGTACATAGATAATTATTGAGTCAGCTCCAATGTTGCCAGTTGAAGCAGGAGTGTTGTCTTTGCAAATGTTAGGTAAGTCATGCAGCTTCATCCCAGCAGCATTGTATAAAAGCAGACGCAGTCATTGTTAACTATGTAGAAATCTTTTACATAATGGAAGGTGTGACATTTAAGTTTGTATATATATTAAAGTATATAATATTGTCAGCATAGGAGAGCAGGCATTCTTGTATTTATGCATGCATTTTGTTGTAAAAATATTTTTTAAAAGAGGCAGAATGCCATGTTGTCATTCCTAATAAAAAAAGTATATTTGACTCGTGAATTTCAGTTTTCCAGATAAAACAACAATGCAGAGATATATGCAAAGGAAACATGAGGATGCAGTGCTAATGTACAGCAGTTATAGATAATGGAGTTCTATTTACTTATAACCAGATACCATACTCCCGAAAGGGGTGGCTGTTTGTCCTGAGTTAGTTTCACCGGGAGGGGCACTAACCCTCCACCAACCCACTTGTTGACACGCAGGCAGGGAACACGTATGGGTTGGTTATACGCCTACCACCCACTGCTGTAAATAGTTTCCTGGCTTACAACAGATGTATTCGTAGCTACAATGTGAGTGGAGCAATTTTTTTTGTCAAACAGCAGCTACTGGTAACATTAAAGAGGACAAATATTTTTACTTATAGGGTACAGTGAGTCAAAACCCTCCAAGCAGGAATGGATTCTGGATGGTGAACAAATACTGTATTTCCCTTGTGAAGATTTTGCCTATTAACATTTTCCTATTACTGTACCATGTGTTTGCCTGCCATCTGCCTATGTTATGGTCTATCTATCTATTAATCTATCCACAGCCTGTCTGTAGTAAATACCTAATTGACTGACTATCAAATGTTCACTGTTTTCACATCCACCATATATTTGTAATAATTTTTTTTTGGTAATTCCTTTTGTAGACTATCAATGTTAACAGTTTTTTTGTAACTGTATGGTACCCTATGTAAATTCAGAATACCCATACATGTAAAAAAAATAAAAATAATGAAACACCACAGGAATTATGAATATTTAAATCCCATGAGATATAAAAGGCACAGGCATACCTAGTTCAGAAAAACAACTAAGACAAAAAAATTAAATCACTTAGGATGGATAACAACACAGCCAAGCATCTGTTGAAACACTCAATATTTTTTGTTGCTGTTATTCTTAAGATGAAACCAAGGAAAAACAGATTAAACCAAAAAATATACATATACATCAGATTACTGGCGTCCTTCCTTCATGAAATATCTGTAACAGTTGGCCTTGAACCGCTGAAGGTTGTGAGTTACTGTTGGAATATGTGTAAGGTGTTCTTCCTATCAGCTTTATAATATCAAAATACCTGTTTCTGGATCTGACAGGAAAAAATATCATTGCGGAAAAGACTAGAGAACTTTCAGAATATACAGAATACTGACGGTACAGCTGGCTCTGACACCCCCTATGGGAGAAGAAATTATGGCTGTCAGCTTAATACTACACACTAGAGCACCGGTTTATGGATCTAACTGGGAACAAATGCCAAAATATTAATGAGGAAAGGACCAAAGACCCTTCTGATGTATTCAATATTGACGGTACTGCCTGCTGACCCCCACACCCCCTAAGGCAAAGAGAAATTAACTTAAACTCCATTATTTTCCCCTCAATACCCTTCACAGTAACTCAGCATCGACTCTCCCGTGTAATTTCCATGATGATTTCACCTGGAGTCACTGGCTGGAGGGTATGGAGGAAAAAATTAAAGGAACTGGAGGGAGTGAGACAGACCCACAACATGGCTGGAGGTAAACACAAAAAACTCTTCTGAAAATATATAAACAAAAACCAAATTACAATACGTCATCACCAATAGCCTTTGAAAATAATACAGACGTAGTTAATAAAGGTTTAAACTATCTTTTCTCATCAAAATTAAGTGTTTGGGTTTGAAATTCATAATAGTAAATGCCTATAATTGTTTTGGTAAGAGATTTTTGGAACCATAATGAGAGACTTCTGGAGAGGGCGTCGAAAGAGTTTTAATGATAACTCTTCGTAAGTACACCTTCACAGTACTTACATTACCTCCATGGAATCTATACATGGGGAGAAAATAGCTGGTTAGTCGAAAAAATAGGGAACGAACGTACTAGAGGAATATTTCGGGTCTGAAGGCTGATCCGGACAAGCCCACCTCCTCGGGGTGAAGGAAGGATATTGCTCTTTTACTTATTTTTTCTTATAGTTGGCATGTTTTCATCAGAGGGAACTGGGCCACTCGCTACTTGGATACTAGGTGGTGGTGGAGTAAAAGGAATAATGAGGGTCTTATGGCTAATCCGGACTGGCCCTCCTCGGGGTGAAGGGAGGATATTGCTCTTTAACTTTCATATTTACTCACGTATTTCCTGGAGTTGATTTATTTTCATTGGAGGGAACTGGGCCACTGGTAACTTGAATACCAGGTTATGATAGCATGAAAATATTGAGAGTAAGACTGATCTGGACTAGCGCTTCTTATGGGGTGATGAATAATGCTTGTTACTTATACCTACATCTCTATTAACGATCTTAACTACTTACTTTTTCATCTGAAGGAACTAGGCTAGTCTCATTACTTACATTCTGGGTTGAGATAGCTTAAATTCTGTAACCCTTCTTTCCATCCTTTCTTCCACTCATCCTTCCTTCCCTCCTTCCACATTTCCTTCCTTTACTCACTTCCATACTATTGTTGGTATAATCAGACTTAACTAACTTAACACTGTAATTTAACTAAACCAACCATTTCTAACCTTACCAAATTGACTTTAAGGGTGTATGGGCTTTGGGTGTGAATCAACTTGTAGGTGGTGATCATCATCCACTCACTTGATGTAGTGCTGCCTACTTCTTCCTTCATCTTTATCATTCTTATTTTGTGTCTGCCCTCCTGTCTTCCTGTTTCTTACCATCATCCACTCACTTGATGTAGTGCTGCCTACTTCTTCCTTCACCTTTATCATTTTTTTTCTGTGTTCCCTCCCCTCTTTCTGTTTCTCACCATCATCCACTCACTTGATGTAGTGCTGCCTACTTCATCCTTCATCTTTATCATTAATTTCCTATGTCTGCCCCCCTCTCTTCCTGCTTTGCACCATCATCCACTCACATGATGTAGTCCTACCTACTTTGTCCTTCACCTTTATCATTCATTTTCTGTGTCTTCCCTCCTCTCTTGCAATTTCTACTATCTTACCTGTTACTTTTTAATACTTTTTCCTTTTCAGGTGGCTTTACATTGAGTGACAAGCCTAATGGTTTCCTGTAAGCCAGGAAACCATTTACAGTGCTGGGTGGTAACCATATAACCAAACCATACGTGTCAGCAAGTGGGTTGGCAGAGGGTTAGTGTCCCTCCCCTTAAAATAACTAACTCAAAGACAAATGGCCAACCATTATGGGATTGTGGCATCTGGCTAGACCATAGATTGGTGGATAGAGTAGACAGGTAATCCCCAGTAATGCACAGTCAGTGGTGTCGGCAAATATAACCCTAATGCTCTTAGTATCACATCAGGTATTTCTTAGGATTTGGGATGTCAGAGGTGAATTATACAATTATGAAACAATAGGTTGCTTGCTTAAATCATAAATTGCTTAGTGGAGTGCAGAGTCCTGATTTTTTGACAGTATTGTGATACTAACTCTAACGTATGGAAGTGAAGCTTGGACCTTGTTAGAGGGACACAGGTCAAGAGTGAGAGCAGTGGAAATGAGTTATTTGAGAGGAGCCTGTGGAGTCACATGGAGAGACAGACTGACAAATGAGGATGTGAAGGAGTGTTATGGTGTGGATATGGATGTGATAGGAAGCATTAGGAGAAACACGTTGAGGTGGTTTGGCCATGTGGAGAGGATGGAGAGTGAGAGACTGATAAGGACAGTGTGTGAGTGAGGTGGAGGGGGAGAGAGGGAGGGGGAGGCTAAGGATGAGATGGAGGGATGGTATGGAGGGGTATATGAGAGAGGGGGTGTGAGCTGGGAGCAGGGCAGTGAAATGGCGGGGGACAGGGCGACATGGAGGCGATTTGTTTGTGGCCACCCCTTACAAAATTAAAGCATTTGGCAATAGATAGATAGATAGATAGAAGTTCTCATTGTTGACAGAGAGATAAAGGCCTAAGGGAGGGAGGTGTAGCCATGATGGACCAGGTGCTGCCTAGTGATGCGCTGGAGTGCTCGGTCTGCCTGGAGCAATTTGACGCCACTGCACGAGCACTGCCATGTCAACACACCTTCTGCCGACGCTGCCTTGACGACATCGTACAGACTCACAAGGTAACACTGCCCCAGAATTGAATCAACCACAGTGTCGTTGAATGAAATCTGTTTACATATGGTCATTAAAATCGTAATCATAGGCACTATGGTTTTGTATAATGAAATCTCTGTTTGTGTATCGTGGTCATTGAAGTTCTAATACTGTACAGTAATACATACCTTAGATTTTTTTGTAAATGTGTGTGTGTGTGTGTGTGTGTGTTCTTACCTAATTGTATCTTTACAGGAATGAGTCAAGCTCGTACTGTCCCGTGTCTTAAACCATATTTATCATACATATCCTTAAATTTGTGAATTGTTTTGGCACACACTATTTCATTCGGTAGTGCATTCCATTGCTCTTGCTGATGCTTCTCCATATGTTAAGTAATCATTTATGTCTATTTTCTCCTTCCCTGATATGCACTTATATAGCATTATCATGTCACCTCTTTTCCTTCTGTCATGTAGTGTTGGTAGATTCAGTTTATTTAGTCTTTCTTCGTAGCTTAGGTCCCTTAAGCTTGGTATCCATCTTGTAGCGGCCCTTTGAACTTTTTCAATCTTGTCTATGTGTTTTTTGAGATGAGGACTCCAGAATACTGATGCGTATTCCAGGGTTGGTCTAATGAATGATGTTATTATCCTTCTTAGCATGTGTGTGTGTGTGTGTGTGTGTGTGTGTATGTGTGTGTGATAAATTCCAAGTTTGCGGGAAACAGGACTAAGGTCGTCCCTGAAAAACATTTGAGGGATGAGGGTAAATACTGGTAGGAAATTACATATTTTGGCCAAAACTTTGTATATAAAACTTCACAAACTTTTCCACAGTTTTGGCCAGGTGTCTGTGATGTACCATACTGTACTTAATTCTAGATGTAATTTGGTCTTTTTAATGTAACTGTAAATACTGTATTGGAATGAATTAATGGTACAGAGTGTTCTTGATGAAAACAGTGAATTTTTAGTCATGGCTGTCAATTGTTATGTAGTTATATTGATTTCATGTCAGTGAAGAAAATACTTTGATTTGTATTGACAAGGATAATGGAGTATTGACTTCTTGACTCCAGTGACCCTTTTTTTTCATTTTCAATTTGTTAACTTTGGGGAAACCATTTCTAGTGACAGGATTAGAAATAGCCTCCATTAATCCATACATAACCTTATTTCAGTCCCAAAGCTGAATAAGTTTGTGTAAAGATAGCAAAGACATACATACATACATATACACATCAACCATACAGTAATTGAACTATACAGTTGCACTGAAAGGAGTCAGGGCTAAGACTGTAACTGAAATACATAATCAGACTGAAAGAATCTCAGCTGACAGTGCTAATATGTGCCCCAGGAGTTGCGATGTCCCGAGTGTCGTGTGTTGGTCAACGTGCCGCTGGACGAGTTGCCGCCGAACATCTTACTGATGAGGATCCTGGAGAGCATGAAGGCTGCCCCTCGGCCCCCCCTCACCCAGCCCCCCCGGCCCTCACAGATCACCCCACACCCCGCCCAGCCCCCAGGTAGACCCACCTCTATTGATGGGGCCCCCCTCACCCAGGCCCCTCCCCCTCCCCTATCTGCAGTTCAGTTAGGCCCTTACACTCGACCCTACGGCTGCTTCCCAACTTCCGAGACCATACTGGGGTTCACCGGGGGAGGAGTCGGGCGCGGAACTTCCTACGGATCCGACGTCCTGAGTGGTTATGGTGGATCTCTGAGCCAAGGGAGCCAGGACGCATTGAGTGGCGGTGTGTCGAGTAGCGGGTCGTCCTCCCTGGGTGGGTTCAGTGTGTCCTCTGCACCAGCGCCCTCACCAGCGTCACAGCCACCTCCAGCCCCCTCTCAGCACAGACAGGTACCGTACACGAAAATCATCATCATCGTCATTGTCATCGTGATCATCATCATCGTGATCATCATCATCATCATCTTCTTCATCGTCGTCTTCATCATCATCATCGTCATCACCATCGTCATCATCGTCATCATCATTGTCATCGTCGTCATCATCATTGTCATCTTCATCATCATCATCATCATCATCGTCATCATCATCATCATCATCATCATCATTGTCATCATTGTCGTCTTCATCATCATACAGTCTAGCAGAATGTGGCTCAATAGGGTTTATATTTGAAAAATGGTTAGGATGTATTGTTTGTGCTGCTAAGGTAAGAGTAACTGGTCATTTGTGCTTAATATGTCTGGATATAATAGCCTCCCCCCAGTGTGTATGGCAACTCCTGATGGGGTGAGCACCAGTATTGTGTTATGCCCAATATTCCGTAAATTTACTCTATGTACGATGATATATAATCTGTGGATGACGAAATACAATCAATGCCACCAGCTTGATAGTTCCATTTGTGTCTGAAAATTCACTCACTTTCTCATCCATAAAGTGCAGTGATGTTAGGGTGTTTGTCGTGTTGTATTGTTTATAAAGGCTCCACCATCTTTTCTGCATTGGCCTTGGTCACCTAATGGCAGCTCTCCACTCTGCTTGATCTCTGGCAGCCACCCTATTCAGTCCCTTATCTGTATGACCTCTTCCCAGATCATCTTTAGTCTGCCTCTCGCAACTCCACCCGCAATCTCCACACTTCTCAGTGACTTATTATTTGTACAGTGTATATGTTCTAGGTGCACCACTTTCTCTCCAGTGCTCAGTGTTCAGCTCCCTTTGAGATCTATCTATCTATCTATCTATAGCCCGACGCCCTAATCCCGCAAAGGATGGCCGCAGACAAAACGCCTTCAAGTCGCTCTGTCACCCACCATTTGACTACCCTCCCCCCAACTCACCCCCCCTTCCCTCATATACCTCTCAACTCCATCCCTCCACCTTATCCTCGGTCTACCTCTCCCTCTCCCTCCCTCCACCTCACCTACATACACCCTCTTAGTCAGTCTTTCATTCTCCATTCTCTTCACATGAGATACATATAAGTTTTGTTATTAGTTTTGATATTAATAACTGTTTCTCTTCCACAGACATCCCTCCAGCCGTGTGCAAAAGCCCTGTATAATTATGAGAGAAAAGAGGCAGGGTGAGTACAAGGGCTGGCTCTTTTGTAATTGGAATATCTATCTATCTATTTCCAGGCACCTGTAAAGGGTGGCCACAAACAAAGAGCCTCCATGTTGCCATGTCCCCTACCATTTTGCCACCCTCCTCCTGGCTCACATACCTCTCTTTCATATACCTCTCCACTCCATCCCTCCATCTCATCCTCGGTCTTCACCCCTCCCTCCACCTTGCTGGCACACTCTCCTAGTTAGTCGCTCACCAGAATCCAACTCAGTAATTTTAAAACAAAAGAGTTAATATGAGATGAGTTGATAGTGGACTGTAGGATTAAAGAGATTACCACAAGGAAGGAAAGTTACTGAAGAAGGTAGGGTAGGATTCTGAAATGGGAATAATGTCTGAAAGGCAAGAGGAATGAGAAATAGTACAGTACAGAGGAATTAGTGTTGTGATATAGAGTAATGCAGTACAGTGCAGAGGAGTTAATGTTATGTGATATAATGTAGTACAGCACAGTGGAGTTAATGTTATGTGATATTGTGTAATGTAATACAGTATAGAGGAGTTAATGTTATGTGATATTGTGTAATGTAATACAGTATAGAGGAGTTAATGTTATGTGATATAATGTAGTACAGCACAGTGGAGTTAATGTTGTGTGATTATAAGGTAATGAACTGCAAGATTAAAGATTGTCACAATTGGATACCGAAAGTGAGAAGTGTGAATGTTGGGGGTAGGGTTGTGAGAGGCAGACTGAAAAAGACCTGGGATGAACCTATAGTGTGTGACCTCAGGAATAAGGGACTAAATTGGGACGCTTCCAGAGATGAGCAACGATCTGCCATTAGGTGACCAAGGCC
Organism: Coenobita brevimanus; assembly: GCF_032717465.1. Lineage (NCBI taxonomy): Eukaryota > Metazoa > Arthropoda > Malacostraca > Decapoda > Coenobitidae > Coenobita > Coenobita brevimanus. The sequence continues at coordinate 13,267,432 of NC_137036.1, forward strand.
AACGTGTACAAGCATGTTGGAGCCTTTAAAAATAATACGAATGATACCACAAACAAAATTACTGAAGGTAGTGTTTTGAAATGGTGATAATGTATGTTTGTTTTTTTAGCGAATGACGATATAAAGGAGCGTTGTGGTGTGGATGTGGATGTGATAGGAAGCGTTATGAGGAACACACTGAGGTGGTTTGGCCATGTGGAGAGGATGGAGGGTGAAAGACTGACGAAGAGAGTGTATGTGAGTGAGGTGGAGGGGGGAAGAGGGAGGGGGAGGCCGAGGATGAGATGGAGGGATGGGTTGGAAAGGTGTATGAGAGAGGGGGGTGTGAGTTGGGAGCAGGGAAGTGAAATGGCGGGGGACAGGGCGACATGGAGGCGATTTGTTTGTGGCCACCCCAAACGGGATTGAGGCATCTGGCAATAGATAGATAGATAGATAATGTAATGATTTGGAGATAGGAGAAACAGTAAATTCAAAACAGACAATTGATAGATATGTATAAGGAATGTAGAATTATGCGACAGACCAAAAGAGTTCTTATCGTATCAGTTATAAAGGCTCCGACGTGCCCACATATGTCAGCTGTGGTCACCTGATGGCGGTTCTCTTTGCTGCTAAGCCTCTGACATCCTCCCTGTTCAGTCCCTTATCCCTGAGGTCACTATAACCTTGTCCCAGGTCTTTTTTTGGTCTGCCTTTCATGACCCTACCCCTGACATTTGCGCTTCTCACCCTCTGCATCCTGTTGTCATCCTCCGTCCTCTCAGCACGCCCAAAGGAATGCAGAAAGGAGTGTCGTATGAGTAATATTTTGAAAACCACAATAACTGAAGTGGAAAGCATTAACCAAGAATGTATGAGGTGGTGCAGAGGATGCCTTCATGTGGTGGCACTGATATAGCCAGTTGGATCCATTGCCTGGTTATACAGATGTCCCTCAACTCCCTCCCTATCCCCTAAAAGATGAGTGGACTGCAGGAAAAGAGCAGTTTCAGCCTCCAGTCCACTGGTTTTATGTACAGCAACTACTACTACTACTATTACTATTACAACTGCCACCACTACTACTACTACTACTACTACTACTACTACTACTTCTGCTACTACCACCACCACCACTACGACTTACTACTACTATACTAATATGTACTACCTCTACTACTACAACTACTACTAATTTATTTCTGCTACTACTGCTACTACTACTACTACTACTACTACTTCTAAAGCTATATATGTATTGCCTTGTAACAAACTCTGTGTTACGTAGAGACCTGAGCTTCAAGAAAGGGGACATCATCATCTTACGCAAAAAAATCGACAGCAACTGGTACCAGGGACAACTAAACAATCAAATGGGCTACTTTCCAGCCTCCTATGTACAGGTCAGTGAGAGAGAGAGAGAGAGAGAGAGAGAGAGAGAAAGAAAGAGAGAGAGAGAGAGAGAGTATCATTGCACTGAAACGTTTGATAATGTGTTTAGATGTGTGTCATTGGGAAGAGAGAGAGAGAGAGAGAGAGTATCATTGCACTGAAAGGTTTGATAATGTGTTTAGATGTGTGTTACTGGGGAGAGAGAGAGAGAAAGGGAGAGAGAGAGAGAGAGAGAGAGAGAGAGAAAATCATTGCACTGAAAGATATAATAATGTGTTCTGATGTATGTTATTGGGAGGTGTGAGAGTAATGAACTATCCACGTTGGCAGACATTCCATAGAAACCGGAGAGAGAGAGAGAGGGGGGGGGGGGGGGAGTTCCATGGAGCAGCTCAGAATGTGCCAGAATTGAAATGGAGAAATTGAGGGTGACAATAAGGAATTTGAACTTTTGGTGCATTTTGAGTTCTGCCACAGAGTACATTATTCTCTCTCTCTCTCTCTCTCTCTAAAATAGGCTACTTATGAATTGCATATAGAAAGAAAAAAATAATGATATGTGTGTGTGTGTGTGTGTGTGTGTGTGTGTGTGTGTGTGTGTGTGTGGATGGATTTTAAGTTTGAGGGAAAAATAGTAATATATGTGGATTTTTTTCTTTTTCTTTTTTCCCTTCTTGTTTTTTTGAGGAAAGAAAAAATCAAAATCCATATGGATATTTTTTGTAAATGAAAATACATATGGATGGTTTTGTATATAAGAAAGATGTAAGATTTTAAAGCATGAATGATAAATAAACAGTGCCTCCTTTCACTTACTCCTCATTATATCCTGAGTTGAGTATAACAGGGTATTTAGCAAGGGCCTGGGTGGTAGATATATCCAAAATCTTGTATAACGGGTTTTTTTTATAGCGAGGGACGGTATATTCGATAATTTGATATAACGGGACCTGATATAACGAGGGTATACTCTAATCGTATTCTGATGTTTTGCTTTGTCAGGTAATCACAGCATTGCCGAGCCACATCCCCCAGTGCAAAGCTCTTTACGATTTCAAGATGACCAACGATGAGGAGAGAGACTGCCTTACATTCAACAAGGTGAGGATTTGTGTCTGTTGTGTAATCCAGTGTTAAAGTGCGTCTCACACATGTAAGTGGTAAAGAAACGATAAAGTTGGTGGTGGTGGTGGTGGTGGTGATAGTGGTGATGGTGGTAGTGGTAATAATAATAATAATAATAATAATAATTACTGTAATAATAATAATAATAATAATAATAATAATAAGGAGAAGAAACTTTAGAAATATGTTGTTAGTTGTACAGAATTGAAGTGGTGTATTTGTGTGTTATTTGTGTGTTTCCAGGGAGAGATCATCACAGTCCTGCGCCGAGTGGATGAGAATTGGGCCGAGGGTAAGCTTGGGGCTCGTATTGGCATCTTCCCGCTCTCCTTCGTCGACCTTAATGCAGCCGCCAAGACTCTCATGAAGTTCTCACTCAAGTAAGGTCCTTTGATTCATAAGACTGTGGTGATGATGCTTTAAATTTCCCTGCCTAATAGTTTTGTGAAGCTGTATCTGTTATTTTTGTTGCTGTTGGTGTTGCATAATTCCAGTCTCAGGCAGAGCAGACCATCAACCACAGGTAAGCAGCTGGTTCTGTGGGGCCATGCTACAGGTTTAGTACAGTACATACACTTTGTTGGGATCAGGTGCCCCCGTGTGGTAGACAGTGGCTCACCAGGGTCAGACCAGGATCCTTCTCATGGTCAGGTGCAAGGAAATAAGGGGAGGTTTGGCTGTCAGGTGGCCACTGTAGCTGCAGCACCTAGAGCGCACGGCAGCACCTCCTGTAGGCTCCTTCCTGGAATGTGGAAAGTGCCAACACTCTGACATTCAGTGGAACATTGGTGTCAGAGTCACTTTATTTCCTGTGTAGTGGAGTATATTGTAGTAGATGTATTTCAGAGCAGTGTCCTCCTGCCCCTATAATTAGTGTTGGCTTGCAGATGCCTTTGAGTCACTTTCAGTAGGGTGCCTTAACTTTGTGGATGCAGGGAGAATGTAAGTTTTGGCATAATTATAAGTAGGTTTTTGCCTTGTATTGAGATTTCTGACTAACAAAGTGCCAGTGATAGTTTTAAATAATACTTTTAACCAAATTAACATTTGCCACTCCTCACCCTACCCTAGGGTGGGAAAAAAGGTCCAGATGATGATGATGATGATTAACCAAATTTTGGCGCCTGGTGGGTTAGTGGGTAATTAAGGCGCTCCAATCAGATTGAGCCGGTGCAGGTTTATATCCAAGGGGTGGTTGGGGTTTATTGCTCACATAATGCCACTCAGGGATGAGTGAGGCTGGTCACTCTCATCTTAAATGTCAGGACCAACTATCCGAACCATAGGGTTCCTACATTCCTCATGGGGCAACACTGGATTAGATTATGAATGAATGAATGAATTTGCTTTTAAATAGTGGTGTTGATCATCATCCATTCACTTGATATAGTGCTGCCTGCTTCTTTCATCTTTGTCATTCTTAACTCTGTGTGTGCCCTCCGTGCTTCATATTTCTTCCTTTCCTTCATGTCACTTTTTATTACAGTACTCTTCTTGCTACTTGAGGCAGCTCTACACTGAGTGACAAGCCAAATGGTTTTTTGTAACCCAGGAAGCCATTTACAATGCTGGTGGTAGCCATATAACCAAATGAAGGGGTGATGTGGAACCCACTATGGTGCCCCTGTTAACTTGGTGGAGCAACACAAATGTGGTGTCCATCCAGGAACAAAATATCCACACTTTTGTCTGCTCCTCAGTCTTGCAGGGTGCTGTCAACTGCAAGAGATTATCAGTTCACTGCACGGGCAGTTGCATGCCTGTGGTTGATGGGTTTGCATGGCAGGACAGACTGGGGTGTTCAACAACAACAATCCTTAAATAATTTTTATAGGTATAAGAATATGGCATGTTAAAATAAAGGGTGAGTCAAAAATCTGGAAATTTAGGGAAAGGGCTCATCAAAAGGCTGTCTTCATGTGACATTTGTTTCCAAACACTTGACTCATCCTGTACCATATACTGTACTTTGTTGCCATTTATACCATTTTGAGTAGCAGCATCAGTTCAAATCATTATATGCCATATCATTACTAATTGCCATAATCTACTGTATTTCCCTTCCTTTGTCGTCCTGTTCATAAAACTACAGGGATGGTATTCTAATACGGCTAGGAAGATTACTGACACCTCTTCCTTACTGATTTAGTCCTGATTCTGCTCCTTTACTGTATTCTTGTGTGTTATTCATGCAGTCTGTGTTGATATTGAAAAGAGTATTCTAGTATGGTTAGGAAGCTTACTAACACCTCTTCCTCACCATTCTGCATCGTTACTATTTTCTTGTGTGGTTAGGAAGCTTACTAACACCTCTACCTTACTGATTTATTCCTGATTCTGTTCCATTACTATATTCTTGTGTGTTATTCATGCAGTCTATGTCGGTGTTGAAAAAACATAATGAGCAAACCGGGGGATATTAATGAGTAGTTTGGAAAATAAATCATTAAGGAATTGGTGTTAGGGAGACTCCTTACCTGACAAGAATTCAAGCTTAGGACCAAATGCTTACTACATTCTATTCATTTTAACTAGGCGGAGATTTTTTGTCCTTTTAAAGCTTATTTCCTGTAGCTCAGTGGCAGAGTAAGACAATGCTACGGCTCAGCATCAGTTCCATAGCACTTCTTCATGACTAGCATTATATTCTGTTGATGTTCTCCTATTACCACTTGGCATTCAAGATGGAGAGATGGCAATTTTAGGCTTAGTTAAAGTGAACACATTATAGATCTTTATGTCTGTTTAGACCATATAGAAATCCTTATATATTGTGGATTGCAACACATACATGATCCATCTTCCTGTGGATTTTTAAAAAGTTTCCAATTATATGACTTTTGGCACCATAATTGTTTTAAAAGTTCCAGTAATAATATGACTCTACACCATAACTGTTTTGAAAGTTCCAATAATATGACTTTTGGCACCATAATTGTTTTAAAAGTTCCAGTAATAGTATGACTCTACACCATAACTGTTTTGAAAGTTCCAATAATATGACTTTCTGCATCATAATTGTTTTAAATGTTCCAGTAATATGACTTTCCACATAATTATTTTGAAAGTTCCATTGATGTGACTTTCTACACCATAATTGTTTTGAAAGTTCCGATAAAATGTCGTTCTGTACCATAATTGTTTTGATAAGTTCCTGTGATATTTCCTCATCATAATTGTTTTGAAAATTTCCAGTAATATGACTTTGCACACCATAATTGTTTTTCTTTAAAGTTCTAATAGTATTTCAGTGTAACTGTTGATTATGAGTGATGAATGTTCCCAGTGATATCTTATTCATTGAATTCTTTCTGCATATTATTGTTATTATTAGTATTAATATTAGTAGTAGTGATGTATTATTTTCATTATTATTTGGCTTTGGCCAGGCTTTACAATTAGAGATCCTTCATAACTTGAGTATAGTTTGACTGATGGTAGTAGAGTCACCTGAAAAACAATCACTCAGGTAGGGTACAATGATTTCCAGAATGAACAGTATAGCTCTTGAATTCTTGATAAGATTTATCTGTAATAATTTTAAAATACATAAATAACAGGCGGACTAGAAAATGTCACAAGCAATCCACATGGCGCATCCCTAAGAAAGCAAGTTCTCTAAGATAGGGGAAAAAATTATCCAGTTTCCAATAGACATCAGCCATCGTCTCAGGTTATTTCACGTCAGGTGTGCACTGTTACTTTTTGGTGTGACTGTACCAGTAATAATAAAACAAGTCATCGCATATAATGGTTACTATTAAGTACAGAAACCCTTACTATATCAGATCTCGTTAATTCAGACTTCGCCTTGATTGACCCCTGTGTCCCTACATAATGACCTTCAAGTTGACTAAACAAAAGGTTGGGTGATGTCAAGGTACACGATAATGCAAGAGTTAACTGTTACTCCCAGTCCTTCATATATGCAACAGGTCAGCTCAGGAACTGTCTTCCTCTGTCTGTATTTCCTGCTGCCTACGACCACCAGTCTTTCAAATGCAGTGTGTCCAGGCATCTCAAAATGAATGAGTCTTGAATTTGGCTCTCTCTTATCTTCATTTTTCATGTAGGGAACGATCTGTGTGGCCTTTTAGCCTTTGGTTCCTTCTCCCTTACACAAAAGAAAAAAGAAAAAACTAAGTAAAAAATCTATGAACATGTATCATTTTATTGGTATAAATTGAACCTGGGGATCATTATGCTTGTAATTGCCACTAACAAACAATGGCTGTGTTTGTAGGTGATCAGGTGTGACAGGTGGAAATGTTGGGTGGAAGAGAGAGAGTGGTTAGAACTTGAATTCTCTATTTTCTCTAATGTTTCAGGCTTCACGGATAGAGAGACAGGTTAAAGCTTGAATTCTTTATTTTCTCCAACATTACGAGCTACACAGGTAGAGAGAGACAGGGTAGAGCTTGAATTCTTTATTTTCTCCAACATTACGAGCTACACAGGTAGAGAGACACTGGTTAAAGCTTGAATTCTTTATTTTCGCTAACATTTCAGACCACTCAGATAGAGAGACAGGTTAGAGCTAGAATAATTTATTTCCTCTAACATTTCAGGCTACGCAAATGGAGATGGATTCCGTGTAGCCCAAGAAAATATAGAAAATAAAGAATTCGAGTACTAACCTTTGTCTTCCACCCAACATTTCCACCAGCTATATCATCAGCCTTTCTCCCTATTAATTTTGACATATTAACTCAACTGTGTTTTGTGATTGGACTTGTGTATGCTGTACCTTCGATATGATTATCTGGGTACATAATTTTTAACTCTTAGCCGCATTAAGTCCTCAAATTTCCAAAACTTTGCTGGAAATGAGCACAGGAAGTGGTTGATTTGCTAATGATTTCAAGTTGGAATGTGGGAATCAGTAAACAATAAGGCCTGGTAGTCATAGCGTGTGACCTCAAGGATAAGTGACTGAATAGGGAGGCTGCTAGAGATCGAGCAGCGTGTAGAGCCCCCATTAGGTGACCAAGGCCGACGCATGCAAGCATATTGGAGCCTTTAGAAATTATGTAATATGGTACAAACTGTCTTATATCTCCTTTACCTCTCTAGAATAGGCTATGTACCTAGAAAGCATATCTTGTCTAGTTGGGGTCAGAGAGGATTTTACAGGGCAAGTTGGGGTCAGACTGGAGACTTGGGTAACACATTAGGTTATGATAAAGGTTTCAGTGGTTCATTATACTTGGAAGGAGAGCTTAACACTTTGCCGGTGTATGTGGAGGGGTTACTGCCATCTGGTCAGGTTGGGGTGCTGGAAATTCAAAAAGTTGGAGTGCTGGATATTTGAAAAAGTTGGGATGCTTTAAATTTAAATAGTTAGGGTGCTGGAAATCTAAAAAGTTGGGGTGCTGGAAGTTTAAAAAGTTGGGATACCTGGAAATTTAAAATGTTGGAATGCTGGAAATGTAAAGAGTTAGGGTGCTGGGAATTTTAAAAGAAGTTTCCAGAGTTGGTGAAGTGTGCAGGACTGGAACTTTGAGGACTGTGTGTGCAGTGGTTAGGTTGGCGTGTGTGATGTGGTGGTGACGTGCTGTTGTTGTTGTTCTTGCAGCGCACAACAGGGCCCCTCCCGCCTGGCCCCCCCCACCCCCACCGGCCTGGATGGGGAGGCACCAACACCCCTGATACTGGGTGATGGGGGGGGCGGGGGCATCAACCCTCCACCCTCGTCCTCCACCCCACTAGAGTCCTCCTCCTCCTCGTCCTCTGCGGTCACCAGTCCCGACCCTTCCCTTGCCTCGCCCACCTCCAATTCCCCGCCTGGTCCTGCCCCGCCCACCCCACCTGTGGCCGCCCCGCCCCTTCTGCGTGGGGCCAACACCCGCCAGCAGAGGGAGAAGAGACACAGCTTCACCGCCCCACGCACCCTCAACCCCAGCCCCCCTCGCTCCCCTGCCTCACCCCACAGGTAGGCTATCCCACCCCACACACCCCATACCCCACCCCACACACCCCATACCCCACCCCACACTCACCCCATACCCGACTCCACACACCCCATACCCCACTCCATACACCCCATACCCCTTCCCACACTCACTCCATACCCCATCCCACACACCCCATATCCCACCCCACACACCCCATACCCCACCCCACACACCCCACCCCACACCTTCCATACCCCACCCCACACACACCCCATATCCCACCCCACACACACCCCACACCCCACCCCATACTCATTCACCTCACACTCACCCCATAACAGGCCAGCACCGCAATCCATTCCACCTTCCTGTCTTATCCGAGCCTCTCTCGTTTCCGATCTTGACCCCATAGGTAGTCAACCCCTGCCCACCCTGCTTGCCTTCCTCTCTCAGCTTTATAATCGCATTCCTTATTTCCAGAGTCCAATCGCCCTTTATTTTCCCCTGCATGCTTTTTCCTGTATCAGTCCCCCAGTCCTCTTTTCCTCTTGATTCATGTTTTCCATTGGTGTTTTTCCGTCTTCTCTCCCTACACGTTAAAGGAAGATTTACTCGGGTTGCGTGTCACCATTTTCATACCTTTTTTTTTGACATTTTTTGGTGTGTTTTAAATCTGCATGCCTGTCACAGTTGTTAGTTCAGATATTCACCAGCGTGCACACACACACACACACACACACACACACACACACACACACACACACACCATCATCACCCTCTTAAAACTCCTTCACCATCAACCCTTCACTTCCCGATGTCTCCCCAAAAGTAGATAGAGAGATTAGGGACTTATGAAAATTAAAAACAATAATGATAACTGTCTAACTAAATAAATAAATAAATAAAAGGATAGAAAGGTAGGTTAGTGGATGTTGGAGTGCCGTTAGTGAGAGAGGGTTGGGTTTAGAATGGCTTGTTCAGTTGTGTGTTAACGATATTGTGTTGTTACATGAAGAGGGATGGGAGTTGCAAGGCTTGGTGTATGAATTTGTGTGTGTGTGTGTGTGTGTGTGTGTGTATACTGAAGCTTTTAATAGTGTGTTCAGATGTAGAGAGAGAGAGAGAATGACAAAAAGCAATGTACTGAAAATTCAAATTCAAAGAGAGAGAGAGAATCAGTATAAAGAAAGGGTTGATATAGTATTTGGATTTGATGTCATAGAGATAAGTATTGGGAGTGAGAGTAACTAACTGTCCTCATTGGCAGACATTCCATAGAAATCATAAGCCCCAGAGAGAGAGAGAGAGAGAGACGGTATTGGGAGAAATGAGTGTAACGAACTATCCTCATTGACAGACATTCCGTAGAGATCGTAAGCCCCACTGACGACCCATCCAGCTCATCCACCCCCTCCGGCCCTGATGCGAGGGAGGAGGCAGGAGCGGGGGATGTGGACACCTCCCCAGAACCCCCCTCCACCTCCCGCCACCACCACCACCCCTAACAGCATGGCGGTGGACACCCTGGGGTCGCCACGAGTGCGTCCGCCGCCGCCATCGTCGTCATCATCACCATCCATATCCTCAGCCACACTGCCGCTCACCTCCACCGCCACTCAGGTCAATGCTACCACATTGTAAGTTACCCATCTATCTGTCTAAGTATCTATCAGTCTGTCTGTCTATCTATCTATCTGTCTGTCTATCTATAGCCAGACACATTAATCTCGTAAAGAATGGACACAGACAAATCACCTCCATGTCGTCCTGTCCCTTCCATTTCACTTCCCTTCCCCCAACTTACACCCTTCAATCTCATGTACCTCTCTCCTCCATGCCTCCATCTCATCCTTGGTCTCCCCCTCCCTCTCCCTCCCTCCACCTCACTCACATACACTCCTAGTTAGTCTCTCACTCACATTGTAAGGTGTACCACAATGCAGTTTATTCATCCTGCACTCCTAACCCTTTCAGTCTAATAATGGCCCATATTTTCATTGAGGAAGTTCCTTAACACCTCTTCCTAGGTGATTTATTTTGCTCATTATTCTTTACTATCCCGTTTTGTGTCACTTAAATCACTCCAATACCACCATATTCAGCATAAATATTATATAGATTGATATGAACCAGCCCCCAAAATAAACTGCTTAGGAAGAGGTGTTAGGGAGCTTCCTTAACTGATGAGAGTGAGGACCAATGTGTTTTTCTGTTTTATTATGCCAATTTACAGGTGGCTTTAATCCATTTAGTGTGTGTGTACGAGTGCCAAGGGAATGATGATGATGATGGTGATGATGATGATGAAAGTGGTGATGGTGATGATGATGACAATGATGATGATGGTCACCAAAGAGGAGTACACTGGTTGGCTTCTCTTAAATGTGCTGGACTCTTGTAACGTAGCTTAAGTTTCCACATCTCAAAAGGTGTATTCGGAAATTGTCCGTTACCTAACTTTACTGTAAAGTTTTGAAGTCATGAGTGTGGAGTAATGGCATATTTTTACTGGGGACTCATTTTATTTATTTATTTTTTTTACTCCATATATTTTTCATGGTTTGGGCTTGTTGAGAGGATGGAGAATGACAGTTGAGCACAAAATGTGAGACGTGTAAACATCGTGGGTAGGGTTGTGAGGGGCAGATAAAAAAAGAATTGAGTTGGGAGAGGTAGACCCAAAAAGACCTGGGTTGTGAGAGGCACACCAAAAAAGATGAGTTGGGAGAGGCAGACCTAAAAAGACCTGGGTTGTGAGAGGCACACCAAAAAAGATGTGGAATGAGGTCATAGAGTGAGACTTAAGGGATAAGGAACTGATAGGGAGGCTGCCTGAAATTGAGCAGCATGGAGAACCACCATTAGGTGACCAAGGCCGACATGTGCAAGCCTGTTGGAACTTTTATAAACAGTACGATGCGATACGATTCATTTACTGTCAGGCTCTCTCCCCTGTCACATTAGCGCTATGACCCTGTTTGTATAGGAAACTGTACCCTGTCTGATTTTAGCCCACGTGTCCTCAGTTACGTGGCGCTCTACTCGTACCGCGGGAGGAAGGGTGACGAGCTGGAGCTGCGAAAGGGCTACATCTACACCGTCAGCGAGAAGTGTCAGGATGGTTGGTTTAAGGGTCGTTGCCTCACCACAGAACGCACTGGTGTCTTCCCAGGAAATTATGTACAGCTGGCCAAGTGAGTAAGGGGTCCCTCTGTATCTTAAACCTGCCAGCAGTTGCAGTCTGTTGTAATATATTCCATCCATACATATTCATTTGTATTAGGTGTAAATGTGACTGTGCTTTATGACTTTGGTGATACATGTTTGTACGAAGCAGACAAGTATCAGCAAATTCAATCGTGTTGGCACCTTAAGCATATTTAGTCACACGTACACCTGATATGTATGAATGTATATGAATAGATTATGTTACACTATCTATCTCTCCACAGCCAGATGCCTTAATCCAGTAAGGGGTGGCCACAAACAGATTGCCTCTCATCACCCTGTTCTCTGCCATCTGACTCCCCTCTCTCCCGATCCACATCCCCCTCTCCCATAGACCTCTCTACCCTATCCTTTCATCTCATCCTCAGTCTCCTCCCTCTCCACCTCACTCACACTGTCCCAGTCATGGACTTCATGGGGTGGATTCCGTCCATCAGGAGACTAAGTTATAGGGATTGCCAGAGGACTTTGGGACTCTTTTCATTAGAAACTCATTGACTAAAAGGTTGCCTCATTAAAGTGTTTAAAATACTGAATGAGTTTGACAATTTTGACTATAGACAGGTGTTTAGTCTCAGCACAAAGTCAACATACAACCATGGTTGGAATCTGAACTTTTATAAATTTAACACCAGCATGTTTGAAGACTTTTTCACGTACAAGATCTGTTCCAAGCATGCTATACTGTGTAGCAGAGTAACAGTTGTAGCAGTGACAAGCATGTTGCCTCCTTGAACATCTGGGAATGATTGAGTTATGACTGAGGAGAAGTGGCAGCTAAAATGAGAGCCTCCAGTAAGCAATGAGTGCTCCACTGACAACTCACCTGCCAGGGTCTTCTCTGTTGCGGAGACAGCTTGGTATTCTGGTGTGGCCATGAAGATGACAGTGAGAGTAGGAAATGGATAAATGATGAAGGATAGGCACTGGCTGAGCCGTTCCCCTAAGGCACAAAAATTTGGCCAGTGGAATGGAAGAGGAGCATTCTGCTTGGACCATCCTGTAACATAAATCCGAAGCATTGACTTTGGTTTTTGCCGCTGTGCATTAGCAACACCCAGAGAAGATGGGTTAGTCTTGGAGGGGGTGACCAGAAACAGAATGAGTCCATGTAACCCTGTCCTCTGTAATCAGGCTATCCTCCCTCCACATCACACCATCCTCATTCATATACCTCTGCATCTTATCACTGGTCTCCCTCCAGCTCACACCATCCTCCCTGATCTACCCCTTCAACTCATCCTTGGTCTCCCCCTCCCCCTCTCCTCCATCTCCTCATTGATACACCTCTCCAGCTCAACCTTGGTCTCCCCCTCCCCATCTCCACTCCAATTACAAACATTTTCCTGGTCAGTCTCTCATTCTCCATTGCCTCCACATGCCCAGAGCACCTCAGGGAAAATGTAACAGGGCCATCATATCCACATCAGCACCACAATGCTCCTTTATGTCCTCATTTGTCTCCTTTTAACTCCACGTACTCCTCTCACATAAGTCATTTCCAGTCTTTTTGAGGATTACTGCGCAGCTGTCAGTACCATCGTTGTTTTGCTGCCCCATAATTGATTGTAGTTGATTCTACTTTACTGCCTATATCACTAGTGTTACAGGTTTTAAGGAGAATAAGAAGACAGCCATAACTAATCTCCATACCCTGTGTAGGTAAGGAATAATTACAGGATTGGACATCTATAGCACCGCACTAGAAACTCATTTTGCCGTATCTTAATGTGTTGTGGGTATGGCTCAGTCTGACGGTATGGGCTTGGCTGTGGCAGTAGGAAGTGAGTAAATGATGCAGGATAAACACTGATAGCACTGATTGAGTCATGTCACATCACATGATATGGCCTGGTGAAGTGTAAGAGGAGTGCTGTATAATGGACCAGGCTGTATAGCAGAGTATGTGTTTGGTGGTGTAATATAGGAGGGTGTAGGAGGATGGTGTAATGTAGGAGGGTGGTGTATATCAGGCCACAGATGCTGGAGGCGTACCTGTTGAAGCGTGGTGTGCGTGTGCCCAGCCAGCTTCGCAGCGAGGGCAGTGGCGGCAGCCCCGGCCCCAGCCCCGGGGTCGTGAGCTACACCCGGCCCCGGCCCGGGCAGGACGGCAGGAGCAGCGATGGGTCCCGGGGTGAGAACATCAGCCTGCTGGACACTCCTGTCCACTCTCAGGTCCCCACTCTCTCCCCTACTCACTCCTGGCCCCACCCCGGGCCCCTCTCCCCGGGGGCACCCGGTGAGTCCACTAACACTCTCACCCCTAACACACCCTCACCCCCCCTCCCTGACCTCCCTTGTCACTGGCTTGGGTGCAGCTTCAGTATTGTAGCTTAGTCACATCTCGCTGTCCTCATCCTGGCAGCGTTGTGTAGGTCGAGTGTGGCTGGCTAACACATCCACACATTTGGGTTACACACTAGTCAGCAGCACCAGTGGTACTTTCCCTCTACATGCAACACAGATCATTTACTGAGTTGGACCTTTGATCATTGACAAATATTTATCGGGGTCCCTTTAGTTTTGTCTGTATTCTGTTCTTAAAAGTTATATTAGCGGAATTAAACAGAAGCAAACACTAAAGTTACTAATGTCAGCTTAAAGTATTACTGATATCTTGGTACAGTACAGTTGGTGGACATTTGCCCTGTGTTGTCCGTTATGTTATTGTACGGTAAAGTCAAGTCCAGGACCGGTAGTCTTGTCAGTTGAGGAAGCTCCTTAACACCTTTTCCCAAGTAATTTATTTTGTTTGTTACACCTTACTCCCCTCTTCTGGGTTACATAAATCCTTCCAATACTGTATTGTCACATTATGCATAAATAATGTACAAAAGGATATCTATATATCTCTATCTATTGCCAGACGCCTCAGTCCCGTTCGGGGTGGCCACACACAAATCGCCTCCACGTCGCCTTGTCCCCCACCATTAACCACTCATATCCAGAAACAAATCAGTGAGGAAGGTGTGATAAGGTTCTTCCTAAACTGACAAGAATACAAGCCCAAAAGTCCATCCTCCTCCCCTGCCTAATATTCAGAAATAAATCACTAAGGAAGAGGTGTTAGGAAGATTACTTAACCAACAAGAATACAAGCTCAAAAGATTCTCCTCCCCTCCTACTTTCTCATTGTTGTATTCATAGACGCGTGGGTGAGACTTGATGGACAGAGCTGCAGATTATCACCTACAGATGAATGATAATGTGTACTTCTGTCCACCGCATCACATTATATATATATAAATCCTGTCTTACCCTATAGCCAGATGCCATAATCCCATAAGGGATGGCCATTTGTCATTGCGTTAGTTGTTTTACGGGGAGGGGCACTAACCCTCCACCAACCTGCTTGTTGACACGTAGGGAACACGTATGGGTTGATTATATGGTTACCACCCAGTGCTGTAAATGGTTCCCTGGCATACAGGAAACTATTAGGCTTGTCACTCAATGTAAAGCCACCTATAAAGGAAAGATGAGTGATAAAAAGTGACAGGTAAGATGGGAGAAATAAGAAGAGAGGAGGGCATACGCCAAAAAATGATAAAGGTGAAGAAAGAAGTAGAGAGCACTACCTCCAGTGAGTGGATGATGGTTGTCAACATCTAACATGAATAAATCCATTGATGAAACTAGAAGCAGGAGAGAGTAATGGACTTTAGTATATATCTTTACCTTTGAAAATCAGAATACGTTCATCCTACACGAGCTCCATGCATTCCTCCTCCAAATTCACGTCATCCCAAACTTAAAACTGCAGGCTGTGAGGCAAAAGGACATTGGTATATGGCTGTACCTATGAAAATTAGTGTATGTTCATTCTACACATGCTCTGTATCTTGTTCCTCATTCAGTTTGTCCCAGGCTTAAAGTTGCCGACTAAGATATGAACAGGTTTTAATATTTGACCGTACAAAGGAAATGAAACAAACCGTACCTGTCAGTAAGAATAGATTTTTTCATGACACAAGCTGGATACGGTATATTTCTCCTCCATATTGTCTCAAAATTGCTGGCTAAACTCAATCTACACATAGCTGGGGTGTGGTGACGTGTGGGTGTGGTGTATCATGGGTGTAGTGGACGTAGGGAGAGGGTTTGCAGTAGCCTGAAGTAATGTAAAGCTTTGAGCCAATGGAGCCACTGCCTCTGTCTCTCTTTTCTCTCTTTCTGTGGCTTTTTGCTTTGTCTGTACTTGTATGTTGTATTTGCACTGTATTGTGTTGTTTTGTATTGTTAACTAGAGATGTATGGTGATGTGTGATGTTGGAGAGGGGTCCCTTCATGTGGTGGCACTGATATAAATGGTTGGTGGAGCTATCTGGTTATACAAACATCCTTAACCTCCCCCCATCCCCCAAAAGGAGGATGGTGGACTGCAGAAGGAGGGCAGCTTCAGCCAGCATTCCACTGGGTTCACATTCAGATGGGCCTGTGATCACAACTACTGCTATTACTAATGATGTGTTCACTTTCTTATTACAGTGATTGTTTCATTCCATATTCATTGAGAGCAAAGGTAAAGGTATTTCTCTTTTTTTATGATTCAGGTAATATAAACTCGTCAATATAATTATGCCTTGGTTTATTTTTGCTGCCTGTAGATGATTTTATTCAGCTGAAGAGAGACGTTTAGAACTGGATGGGTTAGGTATAGTCTGCATTAACCTTTTTATAGTCACAGCGCACGAGTCTGAAGGTGCTATTATCGTGCCCTGGCAACCTACCAGTCAACTGTGCGTCTGATTTCGTGTATGTGATACGCATGTGATTCGTGTATAATATGTTTGTGTATAATATTCATGTATACTGTAACATAATTTGTGTATAATATGATACGAAATCGGACACACTGGTGACTGGTTGGTTGGCAGGGCTCGATAATGACATCTTCAGACTCACATGCTGCAACTATAGTACTAGGTCTTCTAAGCTAAACAAAGTCCTCTCTCTGTAACAAGATTTGAATGTAGAAATATGGGAATCAAGGGGTTACAGTGGTGTGTAGGAAGCTTCATATAACAGAATTACATGTTTTAGATTGCTCTTATAATGGTCATGTGTGTCACGTTTCCCTCTTTGGTGTAGAAGAAGATTTTTTTTTTTTTTAACAACAGAGAAAAGAAAAACGAATTGAAAAAAAAAAAATCCACACACCCGATTACTGGTGTCCTCTGTTCATAAAATATCTGTAACAGTTAGACTTGAACAGTTGTAGGTTGAAGTTTGGAGGG
Organism: Coenobita brevimanus; assembly: GCF_032717465.1. NCBI lineage: Eukaryota > Metazoa > Arthropoda > Malacostraca > Decapoda > Coenobitidae > Coenobita > Coenobita brevimanus. The sequence continues at coordinate 13,284,290 of NC_137036.1, forward strand.
AAACAACTCTGGGGAAGCGAGTTCCAGAGAGATGCAATTTGGGGAATGAAAGAATTCTGATACGCAGAAGTTCTGCAATATGGTTGAGTGACACTCCAGTCATGAGCTGCTGCCAGATGCCCGTGTAGCACGAGGGAAGTTAAATGTAAAAATAGGTCCTGGATTCAAAGGTTTAATCTGCAGGGATATTTAGGAAGCTTCATATGACAGAATTACATGTTTTAGGTTGCTTTTGTAATGGTCATTTGTGTCATGTTTCCCTCTTTGGCACTGATGAGGAGCCTAATGTGGTGGTGCTGGATATCCTGGGTGGAGCATAGCAACTGGACCCAAACTTCCTCGTATTTCCCTGCACCTCACCATGGGGAGGGACCCTGGTGAGGTGCTGTCTACCAAAATGGGGCACCAGTTCCCTGCTTAGTGTATATTCTATACTCTATATATAGGACAGCCCCACTGAAGTACATTAATTACTTACCTGAGGTCAGTGAGTGCTCAGACATACACCCCAGGGTAAAGCAACAGCAACAACAACAATAGCCTCTCCCTTTATAGCAGTGTTCCTCATTGTCTGTTTTGAAGCATTTAACTCAACTACATTACAAAGCTTTGGTTGTGTGGAGTGAATGGGGGAGAACTGAATTGTTTATTAATACAGTTATGAAATGAAAATGGTTCTGGAGAGATGCCTTCATGTGGTGGTACTGATATAACTGAGCTGCTCCACTGCCTGGTGATACAAATGTTCCTCAGCTCTCTCCCTATCCCCTGAATGGAGGATCGTGAACTGCAAAGATGAGGGCAGCTTCAGACTGTAAGCCACTAGCATAATGTTCAAATGAGCCAGGGGTTGTAACTACTCCTATCTGTCTATCAATAACCAGTTGCCTTAATTCCGTAAGGAGTAGCCACAAACGAATCACCTCCATATTGCCCTGTCTCCTGCCATTCCCAATTCACACACCCCTCTCTCATAAACTACTACTGCATAAACTGAAACTGAAGTGAGGTAAATGTGAAACAAGATTGAAGACTCATATTAGAAAATACATATGGTATTGAAATAATAATTGGAATGAAAAATAAGAACACTGGAAATGAGATTATTGAGGAATGTGTGTGGAGTGCATAGAGTCGATAAGATAGGAAAACTGTGATTCATGAAACATGTGAAGTAAGGAGGTTGTTAGTAATAAGGTATAGGAGAGAGAAGTGTGGATATAGGGGTAGGGTTGTGAGAGGCAGACTGAAAAAGACCTGGGACGAGGTCATAGATTATGACCACAGGGATAAGGGACTGAATAGGGAGGCTGCCAGAGATCAAGCTGTGTGGAGAGCTGCCATTAAGTGACCAAGGCCAACATATGTAAGCATGCTGGAGCCTTTGTAAACAATTTGATATGATTCAGATGCAGTGTGTTTAAATGATATGGTCATGGGAGAGAGTGGATATGAATAGAGTGATGGAAAGGGTATATCTGAGTGTATTCAAAGGTGAGAGGAGGTGTGGTAGGCCAAGAAGATGGTGGATAGGTATGGTAAATGAGTGAGTAAAAGCAAGAGGTAAGTGCTGAAAGGAGTATATCAGTGAGAGTTTGAAGGTGGCAGGAGGTGTGGTAGGCCAAGGAGATGAATAGATATCGTAAGTGGGTGTGTGAGAAAGAGAGGTGTGGAAGCTGATGAGGCTAGGGAACTGACCAGAGATTATTATTATTATTTTTTTTTCCAATGCAAGGAAGAAGGAACCAAAGGCCAGAAGTCCGCAAGATTGTTCCCCCCCAAAGACAAGATAATAAAGAACCAATTTCAAGATCCGATCATTTTGAGATTGAGCTGGCTGGATGAAGTTTGTGCATAGGAGTGTATGGCCAGGGTTTCGTATCCATTTTTAAATTTAGCAGCTGTGAGTTTGACTGGAGATAGGCAGATGTGAAGCTGTGTGTGGAATAAATTGTGTTTGTTCGGTTGGCCCAGGATTCCAGGGGCTTGAATGGTGAGTGAGTGAGTGTGTGGCCCATTCAACTTTCTTTTAGATTCTCTCTCTCTCTCTCTCTCTCTCTCTCTCTCTCTCTCTCTCTCTCTCTCTCTCTCTCTTTCCTGCACCCTGCCTCACACCCTAGGATGGGAAAGGAGGTCTGGATAATGATGATGATGCTGATGCTGATGCTGTATCTTTATGAAATGTGTACTTCATTTCGAATTGTTATGGATTTTTCAGAGTCTTTCAGGCATTTGTACTTGCTCAGAGGAGTTGAAAGATATATAATGTACAGAAGAATAAAATCCAAGTGAACAGATTTGAATATTGATCAGCATATTAAATTTCAGTTGTAATTTCTCTTGGAATTAACATGCGGTTTTGGTTACTGTTGTTTTGACCAGTAACATTGATGGTCTAAAACAGTAACAGACTTAACAATCACTGCCTTGGATGGAGTGGGGGCGAAAATGAAAGTGTTAATGTGTTTTTATCCCTGTCAGTTTGGTGATGTAGTTTTTAGTGCATTTCTGGCACCTCAAGATGATTGGATGAAGTTTAGGAGAGGCTTTTCATGCTGGAGGATTTGAAGATAGCCTTAATAATTTGTGGACAGCAAGTATGGCATATGAGGTACACATCCCCCCATCTCAGTGATTTATTTATTTATTTTTTCACCTTTCCCCTTTTGATGGATGGGAAGGAAGTTAAGGGATGTTTGTTCAGATGGAGAGCATAGCGTCCCAGGTGTTTGGGTGCCACCTGCTGCGGAGTACTTAGTTGCATAGGTGTGAAAAACTCTTGAGGTGTAGGGCGGGATGGGTATGTATGTGAAAAACTCTCTAGTTGTAGGGCAGGATGGGTATGTATGTGAAAAACTCTTGAGGTGTAGGCAGGATGTGCAAGTGGCAGTGTGTTTTGTTGCCATGAATATAATGATGGTAGTATCAGTAAGCACTAAGTTTTTGTTCCCCTGAATCAAACTGCCAGTGGCTCCCAGCAACAGCAGCTCCACCTCCCTGCCTCCTGAACTTCCACCCAGGTCAGTGAGCTCCAGTGTGGACACACCCATCCTCCGCCCCCCGGCACACACCACATCGTCATCCTGGCATGCACCTTCACCCACACCACACTCCTTCACATCTCAAAGGTCAGTTCTCACTGCTCTGCTATAGCAGATTTAAATTGAATTCTGGGTCATGGATGGAAAATACCTTCATGTTGTCTTTTTAAATGTTCTTAACTGTTAAGTTCAGCATTGATGAGGAGCCTATACTTGTTGGTGCTGTATACCCTGGGTGGGGCAAACCAACTGCAGTATCCACTTAGAAACCAAACCTCCTCATATTTCCCTGCACCATACTGTGGGAAGGACCCAATTCCACCCCTAGCATGGCATTGTCCACCACAAGGGAACACAGTTCCCAACACGGTATACAGGAAACTCGCACTGAACACGATCTCACGGAACGCGCTTGCAATTATACATGGTAAGGGCTGGGATACATATAAGACAACGTAAGATTAAAGAACCATTATGAAAACTACAAATTAACGCAGGAGAGGCCTTTGAAAGATCTAATCCTCGAACATCACCGCATCACGCGCGGTTTGTTTTGATTACCTGACGATCTAGGCGGGAAATTATTCAGTGAGTCAGAATATTGTCTTTTTTATTTGTTCGTTTTTTCCACAATACTGTACAGTATTTGTAAGTTAAATATTTACTGTTCTCGTATGTACTGTACTTGTAAGCACATAAATAAAGTTAAATCATTAAATAAAGCCTTGTAACCAGTTAACCCGAATTATATGATTACCCATGATCGGCGTTGGAATATTGCCTTTTTTGTTTGTTCGTTAAACTCTTACTGTACTGCTTTTCTACAGTACTGTATTTGTAAGTTAAATATTTACTGTTCTGGTATGTACTTGTAAGAAATTAAAGCATTAAATAAAGCCTTGTAACCAGTTAACCTGATTTATATGATTACCCATGATCGGCGTCGGAATATTGCCTTTTTTGTTTGTTCATTAAAGACTTGCTGTACAGCTTTTCCACAGTACTGCATTTCTAAGTTAAATATGTACTGTTCTGGTATGTACTTGTAAGTTAAAGCACTCAAAAAAGATAAAGCATTAAATAAAGCCCTGGTACCAGTTAACCTGATTTATATGATTACCTATGATCGGCGTCGGAATGTTTCCTTGTGTTTACGTACAGTATTTGTGTGTTGAAGTTTTGCTCTGGAGTACTGTATTTGTGAGTTATAACATTAAATAAACCTTCTAACCACTTAAAGTGCTTTCTAGTGATTACCAGTGACAGATAACAGCAAAACAACACATTTGGGGGGTCTAGGGAGCAAAATACGGAGTAGTTTAAATATATGCGATTTCGCACGTAACACGGCACGGTAGGAACGAAACCCACGTGTTCGGTGCGAGTTTCCTGTATACCGTACCGTACAGTACCTGTAGGACGGCCCCACAGAAGCAGTTGCATACCTGTGGTTGATGGAGCTGCCAGGTCGGACAGACTGGGGTTGAGCAGCAACAACAGGTGTTGTGTGTTTGGGACAGCATGTCTGCAGCAGTTGACACCTGTTCTCTCCACCAGGTCAGTGACGGGTGTCAGCAGTGCCGTGTCGCCTCCGCCAAATGTTGCACTGGGGGATGCCAACTCAGGCATGACTGGCGGCAACTCTACCTCCAGGGTCGATAGGGTGTGTATAGTTACCTTGTTTTCACCTGATGGAACTGAGCCACTCTCACAACTTGAATGCTGTGTTGGAGTTGCATGAATTTTGTTGAGTCTTTTGTTATGAAGTAAAGATGAATCTCCTTGATTACCAGTTGCATCAGTTGTACAGCCTGATTGCACTTGGCCCTAACAGAGCCGTACAGGGCTAAGGAGTTTTGTCAGGGTAGAGTAAATGCATTATAGGAATCTCTCCTTTCTGTTTTTGTACTAAATGTTTACAGATTATTTTGCTTCAGATTAGGGGATTATTTTAGTTTATTTTTGGCACCTCCTTGTGAATGTCACCTAAGGGGGCCTCTCATGGTGGGGAAGTTGGAAAAGTCTCTTAAGCTAAATAAAAGAATCTGTAGTAGTAGTAGCAGCAGCAGTAGTAATAGCAGTAGCAGCAGTTGTAGTAGTAGTGTAGATGCAGTCCCAGGCTTATTTGAAATGTCAGCTTGGTGGACTGTAGGCTTAAGTTGCCCTTTTCCCACAATGCACCATCTTCCTTTTGGGGGATAAGGAAGTGAAAACGGTCTGTAGGTAGGAAAAATAAAAATATCATTGGACTGAAGGAGTAAAACTATATTGGCATTGCAGAAAAGCGCGTAGGAACATGTGTTGGTGGTGGTGGTGTTAATATCCAAGTTTCTTCTAAGGTAAATAAGATAAGTGGAATGAGGCATAGAGAAGAGATCGTTAGATTGAAGGGGTAAGCTGTGTCAACGTACGTCATATTTACAGTACGGCACAAAGGAACATGGTAGTGGTGGTGGTAATATCTAAGCTTCTGAGATGAATAAAATAATCAAGTGGAAGGGAGCATACCATTCATCATCATTTATTTATAAAGTCCCAGAATTGTATATGTTAACCTTGATTGCCTAATGACAGATCTCCAAGCAACTCAGATTCTAGCAGCCTCTCTTGAATGTCCCTTATCCCTGAGGTCATATTTTGCGACCTTATTCCATGTCTTTTTTGGTCTGCATCTCTCAGCTCCATCCTCGTTGTTCACACTGCTCACCCTCCACACCCAGTTGTCATCCACCCTCGCTACATGCCCAGCCATCTCAATCTACCCCTTCTCATCACAACACTAATACATTCAGGTCCCATCCTTCCTTTCAATTCTTCATTTGTAATCCCAGCTCCCCCAGGTTTGTTATTAAAGGACATACTACACAGGTCAATAGATTGAAAGGATAAAGCAGCGTTAGTTTGTACTGTATTGCAGAAGAGCACAAAGGAGCGTGGTAGTGGTGGTGGAGGGGGCGGTGGGATGAGCCTGATGCGCAAGTTCACAGGAAGCGGTAAGAAGAAGAGCAAGTCCCCTCCACCCTCGTACTCCATGGACAATCCTGTATTTGAGGACCCCACCCTCACCCAGCCTCCCTCACACCATGTACATACCAGGTGAGAGAGACAGCGAGAGGGACAGACAGAGAGAGGGACAGATAGACAGAGACAGAGAGAGTGGTCCATCTGTTGTGCTATTTCTCTCTAAGCTGTGTACTTTGTCTCATCACAATCTTTATAATCATCCCAGACTCGTTTTTTAAATTTTCTATGCTTCTGTTAGGCATATGGGGATTTGTTTTTTGTGGAAAGAGATGGTATTTTGTCCTTTTTTTTACCCATCATAGTCATTCGAACTCCATTTTTCTTTTTTCATGTAAACAGATTTTTTTTTTTAATGAAAGAGATTTTGTATTATGGATTTATTTCTTTATTTTGTGTTATTATCATCCCAACTCCATTTTTCATTTTTGTATGGGTATATGGGACTTTTTTTTTTTAAATATAAGGTGCATATATTTTGTGTGTGTGTGTTTTTTTTTTTTTTGCACATGGAAAAACATTTTTCTTATATATTTTTTAAAAATTCAGATTCGATGTTTTAACTGTAACAAGTTGACATTGAAGAGGTGTACCTGTGTACACATTTTTTTCTCTCATTGCTATTTTTTTTTTTTTTTTTTTGAAAGAAAAGGTATTGCTGTATAGGAAGGAATGTATGACTCATACTGTATAAAGGAGGGATAGTATGCATTCTTTGTACATATATGAATGATAGTTGCTCACTCTGTCTTACACATTATTCCATTTGGACTGCCTGTTAGCATGTAAGAGGTATCCCCAACACCAAGCCACTCTTGCCATCTTACTCTTCGTCATTAGGAGTCTCGTGGCTTACCTCAGTTCCACACGACTGCCTCTACCTTGGACATGTTTTCCCTCGCAATCTCTCCCTCGTGTCTGCAGTACCAGGAGACTCACTTCACTGCTGGATGCTCTTATGTTAGACACTCCTATGCATTCTTATACAGTGATTCCTCACTTAACATCGTATGTGCGTTCCCCAAAGTTACTGTTTCATTTTGTTTATAAAGACTCACACATACTTGCATGCATAGGGCTTGGTCACCTAATGGCGGTTCTCCATGTTGCTCGATCTCCAGCAGTTGTTTCATTTATAGAGGCTCAGATATACTTGCATGTATTGGCCTTTGTCACTTAATGGCTGCTTTCCATGCAGCTCAGTCTCTAGCAGCTGTTTCATTTCGTTTATAGAGGCTCGGATATACTTGCATGCATTAGCGTTGGTCACCTAATGGCAGCTTTCTATGGTGCTCAGTTTCTAAAAGCCTCCCTGTTAAGTCCCTTAACCCTGAGGTCACATTGTATGACCTCGTCCCAAGTCTTTTTCAGTCTGCCTTTAGAAAATCTACCGTCATCTTTCATGCGTCCCACCATTTTAAGTGAAAATCATATTGAGGGTTGTGTTCCAATCAGAAATATTATCTTTTCAAATGTTTGTACAAATTATATTAAAGGCAGCGAGTAATTATTAAGCTGTGTTTTGTGTGCCTGGGTATATGTGTATGCATTTTAGTTTTATAAGCAGTTAAAAGAAAGAAGTGGTATATTGAGATAACTGCTTGTGCTGTCAGTTTCAACCCTGACCCTTCACTGCACAACCCAACCACTTAATATTGAGCAGTGGTGTGCCAAGTGTTAAGTGTTCCTGTGTTATTGAACAGTGTTGTAGGGTGAGAAGTGTGAACGTTGGGGTTGGAGTTGTGAGAGGCAGACCAAAAAAGACTTGGGACGAGGTGAAGGATAAGGGACTGAATAGGGAGGCTACCAGAGATCAAGCATTATGGAGAGCCACCATTAGGTGACCAAGGCCGATGCATGCAAGCATAGTGGAGCCTTTATAAATGATACAATGATGATATGTGGTGAAACTGTGTTAGGTGGAAGCATGTTAAGTGAGGAAGTACTGTACTATATTTACTGCTTCTAGACTAGGCTTACACAGGCTCATCTAGATTTCCTAAGCTTATTCAGTGCTTCTAGATGGTTGTCGTATCTGCACTGTCAGTTAAGGAAGCTCCCTAACACCTTTTTCGTACCTGTTTATTTATGCATACAGTTCTTTGATAATCCCCTGAGTGTTATTTTTGCCCTCCTTGTTGGTGTTTAAGATGAAAACAACATACGAGAGAGCAGTAAGGCATAGTATGGAAAACAAATCACCGAGGAAAAGGTGTTAGGGAGTTTCCATAACTGACAAGGATACAGGTCATAGTATTTGCCCAACTGCTTCTTCTTCTTCTTCTTCTTTCTTGTGGTACCAGCAGGGAGTAAAACTTGAATAATTAACTAATATTATAAATTCATTCTTTGCAAAACTTTACCGTAGATTTTAAGTACAGATAGATTGAAAATTTAATAGTATATAATTAACCCTCTAATTGGCTTATTTTGATTTTCAGAAATTGTACCCACCATTAAGGAAAATTGTATTAATCTATAAGAAATTGAATTGCATTAATCTTTATATATATTAATTTCTAAGCAGTTTAATTGGCATCAAAAAAATAACTGTTAGCTTTAGAAATGTAATTGGTTTAATCTTTATATATTAATTTCAAAGTAACTTAATTGGCTCAAAATAATAACTCTGTTGTCTTAAAAAATGTAATTAGTTTAATTTTTATATATATTAATTCTGAAGTAATTTAATTGACATAAAAAAAAAAAATTGGCTCACATGGGCAGATAGAAAAAAAAAAGCCTATTTATACTTAACACTGCTGGTCTAAGTGGAAATCGTCAATCCTGATATAGTGTTAATTCTCAGCCTTACCTTTATGATCTGTAAGCATGGTGAAGGAGTAGTGTGGTGTCTTCTGTAAGCTGTGGTAAGCTTTGCGGAGGAAACGTAAGCTTAACTGAGGTGAGCTGAAGAGGAGCTAAATTAGGTGAGCTTAAGTGATCAGAGGAAATGAGCTTAGTTGAGATGGGTGTCAGTCAGAGAAAGCAAGTTAAATTGATGTGAGCTTAGGTGATCAGAGGCACCTTAAGTTCAACTGAGATGAGCTTAGGTGATCAGAGAAGATGGGCTAAATGGAGATGAGCTTAAGTGATCAGAGAGAGCGAGCTAAACTGTGAGCTTAGGTGAATGGTTGTGAAGGTTGTCGTACATGAGCAAAGCCAAGGTGAGCTTAGGTGATATCTAGTGTAGGTTTAATAATAATAATAATAATAATGACAGTAATAGTAGTAGTAGTATTAATAATGGAAGTAATAAGAATGATAATAATAATAGTAATAATAAGTATGATAATAGCATTAATAATAATAATAATGGTAATGATGATGATAATAATAATAATAATAATAGTAATAATAATAGTGCTAAACAGTGATAATAATAGTAATAATAATAATGATAATAACAATAATAATAATAATAATAATAATAATAGTGTTAATGAACTAGATCAAGATAAGTCAGTGACCATTTGAGGAGTAAAAAAATAAATAAATAAAGCTTGTAATAAGCAAGATTGACATGATGCAGAATAATCTTATGGAGGTTACTTGATCTGAGCCAAGGTGAGCCGAGTGAGCCACGTGATGTGAAGTAGCGTGTGGGAGCTTAAAATGAGCTCGAGTCGTCAGTTTTCCAATTTATTCTCGCTACACACTAATTTATTCAACCGAGGAAGCAAGTCTCGTACTATCCATCTATAGCCAGACGCCTTAATCCCTCAAGGGGTGGCCACAAACAAATCGCCTCCATGTTGCCCTGTCCCCTGCCATCTTGCCATCCTCCCCCCAGCTGAAAGGGTTAATGAAATGTAAATCTAACCCAGCTAGTTTAAAAGTCTTCCCTAGGTTGAGTTAGATTAGAGGTAGCAAGAATAAGTTTAAAGTATGAAGCCCCCTAACACCTTTTCAGAAGTGGTTTATATTGCTTATTACACCATACTGCCCTTGACTGTTTTACATAAATCATTCCACTGTTGCCACACTCTGCATAAATAACATAGAAAAGAATATTAACCAGACATATCCAAAAATGTAAATCATTCTAGTATTGCCACGCACTGCATAAATAACATACAAAAGGATATTTAACCAACCACATCCAGAAGTACATCAGTAAGGAATGTTAACCAGCCAAACCCAAAAATAAATCACTTAGGAAGAGGGGTTAGGGAGCTTCCTTACCCGAGGAGAAGACAGGCCTAAGTGATGCAATGTAGACTATGCTGAACTCAAGTGACCGAATGGAGTCTATGGTGAGTTGAAGGAAAGCCCATGAGTTGAGGTAAAGGTTGATGAGTCTTTGAGGGAGGCAGGAACGTGAAGGCTAACTCTCAGTGTGGTGGTTGGGGTGGTCAGGTCTGGGTCGTGCCCCGGGACCTTGGTGGGTGGGGGTGGAGGCAGGTCCGGGGCAGGGCTGCTGCGTGGGGCCGGGGGCTCCTGCCGCCTCAGGGCACGGGATCGCCCCGGGGTCGTGCTGGCCAGTTTGGTCATGCGTGCCAGGTGAGTCATTGTATAGAGGGATGTGTTCTTGGCAGTATACGAGGCTCAATAGTACCTCTTCCCTTCCAGTTTATGTCTATATTGTTTTATTTGTCATGTAAGAAAGAAGGAACTAAAGGCCAGAAGCCTGCAGGATTGTTCCTTCTGAGCAGAAAATGTAAACAAAACAAGAGAGACCCAGATTCAAGATTTTTTTATTTTGAAATGCGTAGACACTTTGCATTGAAAAGACTGGTGATCATGGACAGTAGGAAATACAGACAGGAAGACAGTTCCACTTTCTTATAGCTTATATATGCAGTCTTTGTCAGTATAAAAATTTTAGTAAGGTGTAGTATGCAAAATAAATCACTAAGGAAAACAAGTTAGGGACCCTCCTTATTCGACAAGACTACAGGCCATATTCTTGCTGGTTAAAGGAGGTTTTATTGCACCTCTTCCTTTACACTTTATTTCCCTCCATGTCATGCCAACACCTCACTGGACACCTGACTTAAGAAACTCCCATTTGTTAGTACTGTTATGGTGGCATTACCTAGGTTGGTCAGAGCAGGGTTGGGAGGCTAAAATACACAGTAAGAACTTGAAGCAAACTGATCCACCAGTGATACAACTTTTGCAAGAACATACAAAGGCAGTGTGTTCATGAATGTATAATTATTTCCTGACTGTACAGTTGAATCCCACAAAGCATTAATATTATTTTGTACGTTACCTCACTAAAAAGATTTCATTATCACCTCTACCTACCCAGTTTATATCAGTCTGTATCATATTAATATTATCTTTGTATTTGGTGCAAGGTTTGTTGATACTAAAAGATGGAATTATCGTACAGTGGAAGAGTAAGGTGCTGTAGGCAAATTGCTGAAGAAGAGTGTATAGTAAGATAGCCTCGTAAACTGACAAGAATGCAAGCCAGAGTGTGGCGGTATAGGACAGTGTGGATCGGGGCTTGTTGCCATCCACACTGCCCACCCTCCACCTCATTCACTGGCCTGGCTGTTAGTCCTTGGTGTATGGTGGTTTGGCTGCCTGTCCTCGCTTACATCCTGCCTTACCCTGTGATGTGGCTTCCATAAATTAGCCTCTTGTGCCTTTCCAGCATCTGAGCTTGACCTTTCCTTTTGACTGTACATTGGAGTTCTTTCCCAGCTTTTCTGTATCTGCATCTTTCTCCACAGCTCATGAATCTGTTCAATACAATGACATACTTTTAATTTTACTCCTGTTATGGTACTTCTGAATTATTATATGCAGCGAGGAAAGATGTGTTCTAACTGATGGATTGATTATAGTAGTAGTTACAGCCAAAGCTCATCTGAAAGTGAACCCAGCAAAGAGCAGGCTGAGGTTGCCCCTCCTGCAGCCCACCATCTCGTTCCTGGGGGGACAGGAAGGGAGTTGAGGGATGTTTGTATAATTGGGCAACTCCTCCATCGTGCTATATTAGTGTCACCACATGAAGGCATCCCTCTCCAGCACCAGGAGGGATTAATAGAAGTTATATATAATCCCACCAGTTTTAAAAATATCTCCTGAGCTGAGTGAAATCATCTAGATATATCAAAAAGAGATAAAACATGTTATCATAGTATGTTGGTTAGGAACTTCAATTTTTTATGAGTTTGATGAGGTTTTTAATAGAATGCAAAAACCTACAGTGTTTCTCATAAGTTTTTGAGCTCCAACCCCTATCTCAAAGACCAAAACATGTTTTATACTGTAGTTCACATTCAGTTGACAAGTTTCATCTGTTTTAATTTCACATCTTCTCTTTATTGTGATATTATGATGGAGTTTGTTTTATATTTATTATTACTCTCATAGGTGCAGGAGAGGGGCACCTTCATGTGATGGCACTGATATTTTGAGTGGCTACACTGCTTGGTTAAGCAAGAATTTCAAAACTCCTTATCCCTTGAAAGGAGGATGTTGGATTGCTGAAGGAGGGCAACTGTAGCTTATAGTCCACCAGATGCACGTTCAGATGAGCCAACTGTTATACAATATAACCTTTTTAATCTAACTTGGTCCAAAATTGACATCTTGCCATCTTGAATACTGAGTTGTAACAGTAAATTATTACTAGAATATGATGCAGATTTTGAAGAAGTGCCATGGAAAGGCTGTAGAACCACAGTATTCTCTTATTTTTCTTATTTTGATGCTGATTTATGTGAAATGAACTGCAAAAGGACAAAAATCTGGGCCAAGTTAAGGTAAAAAGACTATTCTACTGCAGTGGAAGCTCCTAAATCGCGCGACCCTAAATAGCGGATTCATACACGGCAACATCATGCAGCAGTTTGCAGTATCAGTAGCGTGCGGAAATTACACAAGATTCACGAATGCAGCCGTAAAAGTGACGCTTTTAGGTCCGTCATGTAATATGCGCCATCATTACCTCAAGCCCACATGTCTAGCCAGGTGTAAACCAATCATAGTCAAGTATGGCAGTTACCAAACCAACAATATTCAAGCACAGCACATACTATGAGCCAATCACAGCACGTCCCTCCCATGCCAAGCATGAAGGATGTGCGTGCTTGACAGCCTGGTGTCTGGCTCAGTGCATTATCTCCTCTGCATTGTTAGCGTCGGGTTCCGGCGTGGTTTACGAGAAAATTTTTGTTTTCCCCCGTGTGCTTTCTCCGCCTGTCCATTGTTACCATGGCTGATTGTAACCTTCCTAAGCCCACAACTTCTTTGAGGAAGGGGAAGAAGAAGCCAACATTAACTTATACATAGAAGTTAGATGTAATAAGGAGGACTGAAGATGGTGAGAAGAAAGCCAAAGTTGCCCACCAATATGGACTTAACGAGGTAATTCTTTACTAGACAGACGCAGCGATTCCACCTATGTTATAACAAACTCATGATCTCAGCTTCTTAAGTTAAGTAATTGTGGTACATATGCAACAAAGGTAGTTAACTGTTGAATTGTGACTGCAAGAAGTGAGTGGAAAAAACAAAATATACTTATTTTGGGGTATTTAAGGAAGCAAGCAGGTTTCCAGTAGCAGGTGGCTGCATTGTTTACCAACCACTGCTCTGACTGGATGCATCAGCATATCACACAGTCTAAATCTTCATTTATAGCTTTCACAGGTAAGTTTATAAAAATGCCCAATAAATGTGGTAATCCAGGAATATTAACAAGTAACCTGTGAAAGACTCATTACAATAGAAAATATGGAAAGGCCGTGACCGTTTGGTAGACAGTTAAATTCAACGAATCAAAGACTCTTTCAATGACACGGAGGCTGCCAAGGGTGACAACAACGCTGCTCCCTTTGTCACCACACTTGACTTTGAGGAGTCCCTGAGAGGTTGATGAGAAGGAAGCAGCACAGAGGCAGCAGCAGAACACTCGCCCTGTGCTGAGAGGCTAGTCCGCCTCAAGCCTTAGAACCCCTCCCCCCTTCCCCCGTCCATTCAAGCAGTGTCATCAGCCAGAGTCAGGTAAGAATCTTACAATATTGTTCATTCCTATTAAATATGTTTTACCAATTTATTTTTCAGGTTGTTAGTGTTTGCTGGGGACCAGTTTGATGTAGCTTTGGGGGTAAGAGGGGCAACTTTTCTGAGATGACAGACCCATAAGTAATTTTCCTCATGAGATTAGTTATTTCTAACTCGCGAAATTCTCAAATCGCAGCGTGTGCTCAGTCCTATAAAGCCGTGATTTAGGAGATTCCACGGTACAGTATTTCTACAACTACTACTACTACTATTACTATTATTGCTACCCTTGGGACAGTTTTGCATATTGTAACTGTGAAAAGCCCTCTTATATTATAGGGCTTAATGAAGACCATCTCCATCTTTTTCTTAGTTCAAAATGGACTTTCCTAATCTGAATAACAATGTGTGACGGTAACAAGAGTGAAATATGAAAGCTGTCATGGCATTGAAAAGGTTAATTCTCACTCTGATCTTCATTGCTCTTCTTCTTTGTGTAGTGGTGCATCCATGTGTGTAGTTGGCGGGATGTGAGCACTGCGGCTTGTTGGAATATTGCTGCATTTTTTCTTTTTTTTATATAGTATGATTGGCCTGTCGATTTTTTTGTTGTTTTGCCTAAGCTTTTGACAGTTTTTTTTTTATATTGGTAGTAGTGTGTGTGTGTGTGTGTGTGTGTGTGTGTGTGTGTGTGTGTGTGTTTGTGTGTATGTGCATTGGTGTTTTGGGGGGAAATTTCTAAACATGTATACCACAGAATGAAAGAAAGAAGAAATAGCTCTTGAGAGGGAGAGAGAGAGAGAGAGAGATGTGTATGTGTGTACTGATAGTTGAGTTTGTATTGTGTAATAGTAATAGCTGTTGAATGCATGGTTCGTAATGTGTAATAATTTTGTGTTACTTTATACCATGCTGTGGATATTTTTAGTTACACAACCAAAATATTCAAATTATTCAGAATATTCAAGTTACTTTATACTTAACTCCTTTCAGACTAGCATTACATCCATAGAGACATATTTCCCAGGTAAAATGCTTTGTGGTGACTATCATCCACTCACTTGATGTAACGCTGCCTACTTCTTCCTTCACCTTTATCGTTCTGTGTCTTCCTTCCTCTCATCCTATTTCTCGCCATCATCCACTCACTTGGTATAGTGCTGCCTTCTTCTTCCTTCATCTTAATCGTCCTGTGTCTGCCTTCCTCTCATCCTATTTCTCACCATCATCCACTCACTTGATGTAGCACTGCCTACTTCTTCCTTCACCTTTATTATTCTTTTTCTGTGTCTGCCCTCCTCTCTTCCTATTTCTCACCATCATCTGCACACTTGATGTAGTGCTGCTTACGTCTTCCTTCACCTTTGTCATTGTTTTTCTGTCTGGCCTCAGCTCTTCCTATTTCTCCCATCTTTCCTGTGACTTTTTATTACTCATCTTTCCTTTTCAGGTGGCTTTACATTGAGTGACAAGCCAAATGGTTTCCTATAAGTCAGGAAACCATTTACAACGCTGGGTGGTAACCATATAACCATTTTTTTTTCATTCATTGCCAGACGCCATGTATCCCAAACGGGGTGGCCAAGGGCTTAGAGTTAATTGTTTTACAGGGAGGGGCACTAATCCTCCACCAACCCCACTTGACACGTAGGGAGAACGAGCCAACAGCATCTGGTGTTCCCAGGCGGTCACCCATCCAAGTACTAACCAGACCCAACGTTGCTTAACCCATATGTATTCCCTACGTATCAACAAGTGGGTTGGTGGAGGGTTAGTGCCCCTCCCCATAAAACAACTAATTCAAAGACAAACAGCCACCCCTTACAGGATCATGGCATCTGGCTGTAGATAGATAGACAGATAGAATTACTGTTGGTTTCAAAAGATAGGTTGAAAGAGGGTATATACTGTAAGTACAGATCCCAGCCATACAGAAGTGAAGAATGACATACACACCAATGACAGATTTTTTGTGTGTGAACTTTGTGGTTTTCTTACGTGTACTGCCCTTGGGGACACGGTGGCTCAGTGGTAGAGCATTGGAGTTGTGATCGGAGGATTGCGAGTTCAAGCCTCACCCGGGACTGCTGTGCTGGGAGTGGTAGCGCGCTTCTGTAACCTAGCGGGGCTATATGGCCATAGTTGCCTAGCTCGGGGATTAAGTCCTTTTTTTTTTTTTTTTAACGTGTACTGCCAGTTGATTTATGGTAGTCATGGGAACAGAGCCCCATCTGTGCAGTTACGTATTGGTTATTTTGTTTATTTATATGGGCAGCTCCACTACTTGGTTATGTCAGTACCACCACATGAAGGCATCCATCTCCAGCACCCGGATTCTGTCTATCTGTCTGTTGCCAGACGCCTTAATCCTGTAAGGGGTGGCCACAAACGTATCACCTCCATGTCATCCTGTCCCTTGCCATTTCACTGCCCTTCCCCTAACTTACACCCCCCTCTCTCATATGCCAGACTGCCAGATTATTATAATAATTCATTTACTGTAACACAGGGATGGCACACTTTCACCCACCCTTTTGTGTAACAGACAGATACCAGTATTGCTGTACATAGAAAACATAATATTTATCTTTATGGTAAATCAGTACTTAATCCCAAGGAAGTCAACGTTTATCCTGTACAAATATTTGATCAGGGTACAGTACTGTTTTTTGTTCATGTATTTGGTTGTTCTGGCACTGATACCCTTTGGTCTGGTGATGTGTTTTCTGTTTTATTTTCACTAATTTCAAGCAGTTTTATTTATCTTTTAAGAGACCAGAGAGATTACATATAGCCTTACTGACATCTTCAATACGAGTGATCATTCCTAAGTTGGGTAGAATCGTCAGGAAGTAGCAAGAATAAATTTATAAAGGTGTTATTGTAGTGAAGGAGTTAAAGCACCATAACTGGCTCACAGGAGATTGGTGGTGGTTGGGGGACCATTTGACCTGATATAGAATCCGAGAGGTGCCACTGAGGAGCCTTTACATGGTGGTGCACTTGTGGCATTCACCCAGGAGCCAAATGTCCTCATATTTCCTTGTGCCTCACTGTGGGGAAGGACCCTGGTGAGGCACTATCTGTCTCCCACAAGGGGGTGCCAGTTCCTTACATGGTGTATGTGAATGGTGAATGAAGAATACGTGAGGTAGAGTCAAAGGTTATTCTCGACTAGTTTTGCTGTAAAGCGTCTTAAGTTTCCCCTGGTGAAACTGTACAGGGACACTGTTCAGGAATAAACCCTGACTCTAACTTGTGTATTCTTCATCCACCATTCACCAACCTGTCATAGTGTCACATGATGGTGTATGTCCATTACTGTAGCTGCCTGACCACAGAAGTAGTTGCATACCTCTGGTCAGTGAGTCTGCTGACCAGACAGACTGGTGCTAAGCAACAACAAAAACAGCAACCACAAATGCAAAGAAAGAGGTGCTGTAACTCCCCTGTCTGTTTGAAAAGCAAATGAAAGTGTGCTAGCACTGCATAAACATGGAGCTCTCCAGCATTCACCCAGCTGACTTGTATATTATTCAGACCAATCTCCATGGCCTTTAATATTGTGTTACAATAGGTCTCCGCAATGTTCCACTTTCTGTTGTGTGTATTATAATGGAGTTTTCTCATTCCAGTACTTAGCCTTTTTGTGTTGTTTCCTCACTATTTGTTTATGAGTCAGACATTCTTTAGACAGACTCTGTTCTTTTAGTGATATTTCTTTTATGACAGACTCACAGATTTAAGATCATCTTCCAAAAGAGCCAACATATTTGTACAAAGTTGGTGTTGCTGAGTAACCCCAGTCTATCTGGCTGATAGACCTGTCAACTGCAGGCAAGCAACCACCCTTGTAGGACCGTTTCGTGCAGTAAACCACGTGCCCGTGAAGTTGACAGTGTCCTGCCACAGTCAGGTGTGGAGAAGAGTGTGGAAGTTGGGTTCCTGGATGGATGCTGCAATTGTGTCTCTCCACCCAGTCAGCAGAGGCACTGTAGTGGGTTCCATATCACCCTGTTATTCGGTTATATGATTACCAATCAATGTTGTACACGGTTTCCTGGGTTATAGGAAGTATTGCGCTTGTCACTGTTGGAAAGAAAGTAATAACAAGTGACAGGAAGGATGGGGGAAGTAAGAAGTGAGGATGGCAGACACAGAAAAAGAATGATAAAGTTTGGCACAAGCAGTAGGCTTCTTGGTCACCTGAAAGCCTCTGGCCCCCACTTTGGCTGGCTTTGAAATTTAAAAAAAGCTAGTGACTGCATTGTCTGCTTTTGACAAATATGTTGTAGTTGTAGCACCTCTCCCAGTGACATTATGGCAGGCTGAGATGGTGGTCAAGGGTGGTTGAAGCTGCACATTCTAAATTGCCTCTGGTGTAATGCACTGTATGTGTGCCAAGACATGGTTGATTATGAAATATGGGTAAGACATAAGTCAAGGAGTATAATGCCCACAGGCTTTTGCTGTATTGTAATGTACTGTACACAGCCTAGGTAAGATGTTATTGAAAAAAAAGAAACTAGCTGTACTCATTTTTCATCACCCATCTTAAAAATGAGAGAGAGAGAGAGAGTACTGTATAGTGAATGAAATGCTGACCCCACATCCCATATTAAGACAATGGCTGAATGGGTAGCAGTGGTAAGAGAGGATGTGAGCAAACTTTTAATTATTATTTTTGTCTGTTGAACAATTATAATATTTGACTTGTGTTCCTGAAGATTTTTTTTCCATTGTGTCTTGAATGCTGTACTAATTTTTGCTGTGAATGTTGTGACAGATTTGAAGTATGATTTAGTGAGTATAATAACATTTTTGAAATTATAAAACATGTATTGGTTTGGTTTTTGTGCTTGAAGTGAGTAATCGAAATCAGCATGACCATTTAAACTAACCTAACATAATATTATTTTCTATGTTTCTGTTTCACATGCAAATTCTTTCTGTGACTTTAAAATTTCTCTCCTTAGTTTGTAATTGTTTATGACCAGTAAATTGTAAACATTAGTAAATTGTAGATACTGTTTATAACCAGTAAATTGAAAACATTAGTAAATGGTTAATATTAATTGTTTATAACCAGTAAATTATAAACATTAGTAAATTGTAAACATTAGTAAATTGTAGATACTGTTTATAACCAGTAAATTGAAAACATTAGTTAATGGTTAATATTAATTGTTTATAACCAGTAAATTATAAACATTAGTAAATTGTAAACATTAGTAAATTGTAGATACTGTTTATAACCAGTAAATTGAAAACATTAGTTAATGGTTAATATTAATTGTTTATAACCAGTAAATTATAAACATTAGTAAATTGTAAACATCATATATTCCTTTAGCATCAGAGAAAATAATTTAAAGATGTGTTCAGTTTTATGTCTTGTTTATTTCTTTCTTCTGACTTCTCTCTCTGACTTTTTAAATATTTCTCTCTTTTATTTTGGTAATTGTTTAAGGCCAGTACATTGTAAGTCAAATATATTACATCAGCATGAGAGAAAATGGTGAAAGGGAGCTTATTACCATTTCCTCTCTCTCTCTCTCTCTCTCTTTTTTTTTTCCTTCACTATAAAATCTCTTCTTTTTTTCTCTCTGTCTCTCTTTTGAAATCTTTTTATTTTTCTCCTTTCTTGGTGACTTCTGTTTGAGAATGCCTTTTGTTTGTTTTTTTTTTCCCAACCATCCATCCATTATCCAATCCTGTGTTGCCTCATGAGGAGTGTAGTAGCCCGAGGCTAGACAAGTTGGTCCTGACATTTTAGATGAGAGTGACCAGCCTCACTCATCCTTCAGTGGCATTACGTGAACAGTAAACCCCAACCATCACTTGGATATAAACCTACACCGGCTTAATCTGATTGGACTGCCTTAATTACCCACTAAACCACCAGACACCATAATTTGGTTATATGGTTACCACCCAGCATAGTAAATGGTTTCCTGGTGTACAGGAAACCATTTGGCTTGTCACTCAGTGTAGAGTCACCCACAGGCAGAAGGAAGAGGAAAGAATGAAGGAAAGAAAGACAGAAGAGGGAGTGTAAAGTCACCCACAGGCAGAAGGAAGAAGAAAGAATGAAGGAAAGAAAGACAGAAGAGGGAGTGTAAAGTGACCCACAGGCAGAAGGAAGAGGAAAGAATGAAAGAAAGAAAGACAGAAGAGGGAGTGTAAAGTCACCCACAGGCAGAAGGAAGAGGAAAGAATGAAGGAAAGAAAGACAGAAGAGGGAGTGTAAAGTCACCCACAGGCAGAAGGAAGAAGAAAGAATGAAGGAAAGAAAGACAGAAGAGGAAGGATGGAAGAGAGGAAAGCTTTGTTTTAAAATCTCATTTTTTTGTTTTTTCTCACATGAAACCTCTGTCTTCTTCTTCATTTTCTTCCTTGGGGATTTCTTTTTGACAATGCCTTTTTTTTTCTTTTTGTTTTTCTGCTCCTCTCTTATTATAATTTTTTCACAGTTCCTGCATCTTAGTTCTTCATGCTGGTTCACGTGTTATTCATCCTGTTGTTCTTTTGACCCTAGGCTCCCTGAACATGAACCCAGTGGACTGCAGGCTGAAGTTCCCCTCTCCTGCGGTCCACCATCCTCTTTTCAGGAGATAGGGAGGGAGTTGAGGGACGTTTGTATAACCAGGCAGTGGATCCGACCAGTTATATCAGTGCCACCACATGAAGGCTGTCTCTCTCTCTCTCTCTCTCTCTCTCTCTCTCTCTCTCTCTCTCATTATTTTTTATTTTTATTTCTACCTTTGCATACATACATACATACAGACAGACATAAATACATTCCTACTGTACATGCATACAGATAGACACAAATACCTACCTACCTACCTACTGACATACATAAATACATACATACATACATACATATATATATATACATACATACATACATATATACATACATACATACTGTGAACAATTAATTGATTTTAAATTTTTGGAGGGCAGCAGTTGGTCACTCTTGCCATGACAGGACTAATTTTGCCCCTACACTCCTGACAGGGTAGAAGAAGATTGATAGATAGATTAATTGCTGGATAGATAGATAGATATGATAAATAGATGGATAGATAGATAGATATGATAAATAGATGGATAGATAGATAGATAAATAGATGGATAAAGAGGTATGATAGATAGATATAATAGATATAGATATTTTCATTAGTCTTGCCCCAGATTCCTATGCTCCTGATGGGATAGTAAAGGATTGTATGATAGGTAGATATATAGATAGATAGATAAATATAACTAAATAGACACTGGTAGATAGATAGATAGATATAATAGCTAAATAGACAGGTAGATATATACAGTAGGTAGATAGATAAATAGATAGATATGATAGCTAAATAGACACAGGTAGATATATTGGTAGATAGATAGATATGATAGCTAAATAGACACTGGTAGATATATAGGTAGATAGATAGATATGATAGCTAAATAGATGCAGGTATATAGGTAGATAGATAGATGTGATAGCTAAATAGACAGGTAGATATATAGATAGATAGATAGATAGATATGTATGATAGATAAATAGACCTGTATGAGATAGATGGAAAGATAGATATTTTCCTCATTTAACTTATCATTATTTGTGGACAGGAGTGGCAGTAACCCCGACACAAGTGGGTCAGGCGTGGGGGGTGGGGTGTCTACCTCCCCCTCCCCCTCCCAGTCCTCCCCCTCCCCTGCCACTTCCTCCCCCTCCCCCGCCCCCACCATCTCCGACACTTCCACCGACACCCCTCGACGCAAGAAGACTCCGGCGCCGCTTGTAAGAGAGAGGTGTGTATGCGCAAGATTTTATTATGAGTACGACAGTAGGCTTCTTAATGCTTATTCGTTAGCACCTTATTCTGTACAGTACACCTTAGCATCCTTGTTCTGTTCTGTTTGTTCATTTCATTTATAAAGACTCCAACATGCCTTGATCACTTATTGGCCGTACACCACACTGCTTGATCGTTATTCCGCACAGCACACCTTAGCATCCTTATCTTGTTTCACGCATTCCTTCGTTTAGCTTATATAGGCTCCAACACGCTTCCCTTGGTCACTTAATGCCAACTTTCCACACCATTTGACTCTGGCAGCCTCCCTATTCATTTGCTGGTCACGCTCAGACCTTGTCCCAGCTCTTTATCAGGCCTCCTTTTACGACCTTACCCCCGACATTCGCACTTCTCACTTTCCGCATCGGATTGTTATCTTTCATCCTCTTCATATGCCCAAGCCATCTCAGTCTACCCCACCTCATCACAGCACAAGTACACTCCAGTCCCATCCTCCTTCTCAACTCTCCGGTCATGCTTAGAATAATGATTTAACACAGATCTTCCCCCTGTGTAGGTTCTAGTGACTTGATAATATTCCTTGATGGTCCAGATTATAATGATGTACTACACATCTCAAGTATAGTTTCCATTGCATTAATAATATTCCAAGTCTGTCAAAATAATAATGATTTAATACAGATCTTCCTCCCATGCAGATTCCAGTGCATAAATGATATTCAGATGTGCTCATAATAATACTGCATTAACACACATTTCCTGTATAGTCACCAGTGCATTAATAAAATCCAGAGATACCCAAAATAAGAATGATTTAACCTCCTACATAGATTTCAGTGTGTTGATGAGATTTAGAGGTGCTTAGAGTAATGAAGAGTTGAGAGGAAGGTTTGGACTGGAATATATTGGTGCTGTGATGAGGAGGGCAGAGTGAGATGGTTTGGGCATGTTGAGAGGATGGAGAGTGACAGTAGGGTGCAGAAGGTGAATAGTGTGAATTTTGGGGGTAGGGTTGTGAGAGGCAGACCAAAAAAGTCCTGGAACAAGGTCATAGAGTGTGACCTCAGTGATAAGGGACTAAATAGGGAGGCTACCAGAGACTGATCAATGTGGAGAGCTGCCATTAGGTGATCAAAGCCAAGGTTTGCAAGGATGTTGGAGCCATTGTGAATTATGTGAAATGAAAGACTGACTAAGAGGGTGTATGTAGGTGAGGTGGAGGGAGGGAGAGGGAGAGGTAGACCGAGGATGAGGTGGAGGGATGAAGTTGAGAGGTATATGAGGGAGGGGGGGGTGAGTTGGGGGGAGGGTAGTCAAATGGTGGGTGACAGAGCGACTTGGAGGCGTTTTGTCTGCGGCCACCCTTTGTGGGATTAGGGCGTCGGGCTATAGATAGATAGATAGATAAAATACACATCTCCTGTATAGGTTTCAGTGCCTTCATAAGATCCAGAGGTACACAGACTAATACTGGTTTTCCCCACATTTCCTCCCATACAGGTTCCGGTGTATCGTGCCCTACCCACCCAACAGCGAGTATGAGTTGGAGCTTCAGTTAGGGGACATCATCTATGTGCACAAGAAGCGGGAGGACGGGTGGTACAAGGGGACCCACCAACGCACCGGACGCACGGGACTCTTTCCTGCCAGCTTTGTCGATTCATGTTGAGCCGCAGCTGCTCCTAGGGGATCCCTGCCCACACCTTCCTGGCCTCAGATCCACAAATGTACCACAAACACCCTGAGGTAACTGAGATTTATTTACCAGGAAGGGTTAGAACAGGGGAGTGCTGGATCTTCCCATATCTCTTGTACCTCCTATGAATCAAAATCACAAATGTAACTTCCTATACTAACTGTGACTTGTCTAGATATTAAGGACAAGAACAGGTGAGTATAAAAGCTTCCCATGTCTGTTGTTCTTCCTGCAAATCAGAATCACATATACAAAGATGAACTCCTGCTGATTTGTTTACCAGGAAAGACAAGGACAGAGGAGGGCAGAAACTTAACATATCCCTTGTACTTCCTGCAAATCAGAATCACACACAATCAACTCCCAGTGATATGATTTCCCAGGAAGGACAAGACCAGGGGAATGCAGGAGCTCCCCAGGTCTCCCGTACTTCCTGCAGTTTAAAATCTGAGTTACAAGAGGGAATAATTATAAGTTCATTTGTGGATCCCGGCCCTGTCTCACTTCACGTTTTTAGCCAGTATTCTTGTCAATTGAAGAGTCTTTTTTGCACCTCTTTCACGACAGTTTATATTTCGTATTATATTTTTACAGTTTGCATTCCCTTTTATGTTGTCGTTATTATTATTATTATTATTATTTATTTTTATTTTATTTTTTTTTTACCTCTTCAATCCACTGGCATCTTGTTCAGTTTGTTCTTGCTTCCACGTGATGATATTTTAAACCTTGAATTAACTGCCATAGTGGAAGGGTGGAATGGAGATTGATTCAAACCCATTCACTGTACGAGGTTATCCCCAGTTAACTATACCTGTCTGAAAATAGCGAAAATTGCCCGAAGCGAAAATTGCCCAGAATGAAAATTGCCCGGAGCGAAAATTGCCCAGAATGAAAATTGCCCAGAGCGAAAATTGCCCAGAGTGAAAATTGCCCGGAGCGAAAATTGCCCAGAATGAAAATTGCCCGAAGCGAAAATTGCCCAGAATGAAAATTGCCCAGAGCGAAAATTGCCCAGAGTGAAAATTGCCCGGAGCGAAAATTGCCCGGAGCGAAAATTGCCCGGAGCGAAAATTGCCCGGAGCGAAAATTGCCCGGAGCGAAAATTGCCCAGAGCGAAAATTGCCCAGAGTGAAATCCGATTGAAAAGCATGTTCTTCCTGGGGTTAATCAGTCAGTATAATATAATAATGTTTAGTGTGTCAGATGGTGAAATAAACAGCTTAGAAATAGGTGCTAAGAAGCCTTGTCATGCGATGAGAATGTAGGATCGTATTTGCCTTGCGAGGAGTTAAAAGAGGTGGTGAGCAGGTCTGCGTGGCTAGCCTGACGTGCACAGCTCCTTCCAGGCATCAGCTTACAGTGGTTCTTTCCTGTCCTCTCATCTCGGTTCATGTTACTTTCCCGTCTCTGCTTCTGGTGTTAATTTCCCTCCTTTTCTCTCAGCTCACAGTCCTTTCCCTCATCTCATCTGAGCTCACATTACTTTCCCTCTTCTGGGCTCACATACTTTTTCTCTTCTCATCTGGGCTCATGGTACTTTCCCTTATCTAGGCTCACATTACTTTCCCTCATCTAGGCTCACATTACTTTCCCTCATCTATGCTCACGTTACTTTCCCTCGTCTCATCTGGGCTCATGTTACTTTCCCCTCTTCTCATATGAGCTCATCTCTATTTCCCCTTTGCTTTTGGCTCATGATATAATTTTTCCACCAACTTCAGCGATATTATTCCAGAACAATTTTGTGATTCAGACTTCATATTGATTTGCTGTTCCTGTTATATCATCTTACAACAACTCATTCCCTTCTTTCTTTCTGGGATGACAACACTTCTTCAGCTTCACCTATATTATCCCTGAACAGTTATGTGATGCAAACTTCGTACAGTAAAAGTCCTCCAATCCAACCACCAATAATTCAAATATCCCATTACTCCTAATTTTTCAAGGTGATTTTTTTCCCGAATTTTTCTGGGCTTTATCTAAGGATTTATCTGGCTTGGACTGGCCCTTGGACTTGGGTGTACCTGCCTGGAACTATTCACCTACACTTCTGTGCATTTCCGGTGAGTAAAACAATAACTCCTACCATTTTAAGTGTTTATTTAATGATCATGTACACCCACCAAAAAAATCATCATTACCTCTGGGTGCGATGAACTCTGAAATGATTTGTCAAAGTGAAACTGTGTTCATTTGGGACTGGCAGTAGTTCGGAACCCCTGGTCCTTATGTCATATTGTATCACACGACAAGGGTAACGAATATTTATTTTGTGGGTGTAAATATTTCCAGTGTTTTCAAAGGTCCCTCCCAATAGTCCAAGAAAACCATTAGTGCGAAAGACTCTCAGTTCCCTGCCATTTGGATTACAGGACATTTACTGTATATGGTTTTCTTTTGCATTTTTACATCTTGCAAAAACCTCATTTTTTTTTTTTTTAGCCTCTTTATTCATGTCACGTCATTCTATTGCCAAAATTCTGAGTGGTTATGTGATGCCGATGATACTGTATTAATTTGCTTATACTTCTATTGCCTCTTTCTCTGTAGCTTTCAATGCCATATGATTTTGACTTCACTCTTTGTTTTTGGGTGGAGCTGAGCATGCATATTGTTGATCTACACCAGTAATATTCAAGTACAGACTGTTTTTTTTGTCATTATGCTCCAGCCAGCCTTTGCTTAATGTATAATGATCTGTAAGCCTCTCTCTCGCTCTCTTTCTCTGTCTTCGTGCTAAGATTTTTGCTATATACAGGCATTTACTTAACTAGCTGACCCTGCTTTGGTTCCAGTCAAGCTCAAACTGACATGCCAAACCAATATCACTACTTATTAATCTCAGACTCCACTCCAGGGCCCCAGAATCTGATCAAAACCTCGTGTGGGATTCGTTCTTGAAGCCCCTTAGTGACATCTCATTAGCGTCTTTGTTTTTTACCCCTACAGGATGTAATATATGCTGTTATTTCCTTGTTTTCTGGGGTTTCTAGTGAGTGTCCTTTTTATCAGCATGGATTTGTTTGTAGGTGGGTGACGTAAGGAATATCAGCGTACTCTCTGTCGTTGCCGAGAGCAGCCAAGACTCCTGTGATATATAGGAACTTGGTTTGAGGTGTAAAGTATTGACATTGTTATTTTTGCAACTGTACCTTGATATATATTTATTGATATATGTATGTATTTATGTATGAATGAATGTAAGTAGGTAAATGTGTTTGAGTGCACATGCATAGACATGAACATTTAGAAGTAGCAAAAATAACACACACACTGAAGTGACCAATCTGTTGGAAGTAACTTATTTGTTTCATTGTTATTTTAAATACTTAATATATTTTTTCATATTTTGATACCTTGTTAAGAAGTCTATGATCAAATGTTGCCATGTCAGTGTTGGATGAAGAGGATTCGTGTTGTTCTCCTGTTTGTGTGTTACCACGGCCGTTGTCTCTTTCCTTGTGATGTTATAGTGTGCAAAAAAATGAAAAAAAGCTTATGGAATTTACTGTAAAAGTGTGGCACTGATGAAGAGTCTACATATTGTGGTGGTGTGGCCGTGGGTGGAACAGCTGCAGTGTCCACCCAGGAGCCAAACCCCCTCATATTTTCCTGCACCTCTCTGTGGGAAGGAGGAACCTTGTTTTGACCCTGATAAGATGCTGTTTGCCACAAGGGGGTATCGGTTCCCTTTAACTGTATATGTACTGTACTGAACCTGTACGGACCCACAGAACCACTTGCATACCTGTGTTCAGTAATTCAGCCTGGTCAGGCAGGCTGGGGTGAAGCAACATCAACAACAGCTGTAAAAATGTATTATGCAGGTACATTCAGCATATCCTTCCTGACTCTCCTCACTCCAGTTATGCAATTTTCATTTCATCCCTGCCACTTTCACATGAGTTCTTGTTGTTTAGGAGAGATTTTAGGAACTGCAGGGTTAGATATGCATATAATTAGCCCCTCCAGTACTAGAAATTTGTCTCAAGTTAGGGGGAGTCAGGATTCTGGGGGCTTGAATAGTGAGCAAATGGGAGTGTGGCACATTCAGTTGGTCAGACTTTGGTTAGTTTCTCATTCTGTCATTTGTTTGGGTGTCCCTGGACCCTGCTTTACCCCATTCTGAGTTGGGAAAAGAAGTTTGGCTAGTGATGAATGGTGGTGGAGTGGTGACTTTGGATTGTCTTGGGCAAACAGATCTTCTGGTGTTAATGTAAATAAAAATCCAACAGATACCAGCCACAGAGAAAGGGTTGATTGAGGTAGTTCTAAGAGCCTGGCACAGCTAAGGTATTTCTCAGGCAAACAGAATCCCTGGGTGTTAGGCTAAATCTACACCAAATGTTGCTGACATGGGTGGGAGGTATGTAAGGTCTGTATCACTGTACCCAGTAGAAGTTCCTGCCCACATCTGCCTGCATCCAGTGGCGCCTTTTTTTAATGCTAGAAAGATAGAACTAAGGCCAGAAGCCTGCTTGATTGTTTCTTCCAGGGAAAACAGTGTATAGCAGGGAGCCAAATTCAAGATTTGTTCATTTTGTGATACCAGGACATCTATCTATTGCCAGACGCCTGGGGGTAGGGGGGTTTTTCAAGAATACTCCCCCAGTATCCCTGCTTGTCATAAAAGGCGACTAAAAGGGTTGGCGGAGGGTTAGTGCCCCTCCCCGGAAAACAGCTAACTAAAAAAACAAACAAACAATACCAGGACATACTGCATTGAAAAGACTGAGGGTCATGGCAGTAGGAAATACAGACAGAGGATGATATTTCCAGAGTTGACATGTTGCATACACGAAGGACTGGGAGTAACAGTTAACTTTTGCATTAGAGAGTTGGGCAGAAATGGGATGAGAGTTGGTTACAGTGATGCAAATCTCTTATCAGCACCCACCCACACCAGCAAATGTTTGTCATGGATGCATCCTTACCCTAAATAATAATAAGGTTCATCAGCTGCGAGAAATTGTTAAGTACAGTACCTGTTTATGTGGCTAGAAGGGGTGCAATTTTGCAAGCATACCATAGACATTGGTGGATAGTTTTAAAAATATTTGTGGGAAAAGGTGGACGATAAAGAAGAAGTTTTTGAGGTTTTAAGGGAACTATTGTCACGCATGTGCATAGGTAACCCCTCCACTGTGATGTGTTCTTTGATTTTATTCTTATTAAAGTTGTGAGACAGACTAGAAGAGTTTATGTGAGTGAGGTAGAAGTTAGGAGGGGAAGGGGGAGACAGGGAATGGTATGGAGAGTTTGAGTGAAGTGATATATGGGAGAGAGGAGGTGACGAAAAAATGCATGTTGAGTGAGGTGTAAGGGAGGAGGGAAGGGAGAGACTGAGGATGAGATGGAGGGATGGAGTGGAAACAGATTATGAGAGGTGTGAATTGGAGGGAGGGCAGCCAAATAGCAGAGAATAGGGCAGCATGGGGTGTTGGGGGTGATTTGTTTGTGGCCATCCCTTATGGCATTATGGCATCTGGTGATGGATTGTAGTGAGTCCAAGGATGAGATGGAGGGATGGAGTGGAGAGATAGAGAGGGGGGTGTGAATTGGAAGGAGGGCAGACAAATGGCAGAGGACAGGGTGACATGGAGGCAATTTGTTTATAGCCACCCTTCATGGGAGTAAGGCATCTGGTGGTAGATCAATAGATAGAGTGATAGGCAGATCGTAGAGTGGAGGGGTTAAAAAAATGTTGCCTATAATTTCTTTCTTTAACCAGGCACTCTTTTCTTAGTGCTCCCTTCCTCTTGCACGCTGTTACCTCTTCCATATGTACACTTGGCCAAATATTGATCATGGTGTCTTTAAACCCCAAAGTTCAAGAAGAGAAACCAAAAAAAAAATGTATTAGAAACTCTTCCAGGGTGTTTGAGTATTTACTGAACATTAGTATCCACTGTAAAAAAAAAAAAAAGAAAAAAAAAAAAGAAAAAGAAAAGAAGTTGATATTTTTTTTGGGTGAATACTGTGTGGTAAATTGAGGATGTCTTAACCCCCCAATTCAGTGTGTCTCTTTGCATTATAATTTTGCCATCACCAGACCATTTTATTCCGCTTGACAAATGCATCCCATATTGAAGACGTTAAGGAAGTTCTTTGTCTGTACCTTCCACTTTGAAATCCCGCATCTAAGCTGAAAAAATCCTGCATCTAAGTTGAAATAGATAGTTTGGTGGCAGCAAGAATAAAGCTAATCACATTGTACTGGAGGGGTTAAATAAGAGGCAGTCGTGTGTATGAAATGTATGCGTACACAACTATGCACCCGTTTACATGATGTAGGCTGGTGAACACGTACATACTTATATATATATTTATGTATGCTTTATTGAAACAGCCAAGATTGACTAAGTTTGAATATTTGTAAGCAAAAGCCAATATGAAGTACTTTATTGGTTTCTGATCCGTAATTACAGCCAGAGGTAAAAGTTCACAGACATTTCTCCATAGGCATTGTGTCCTGCCATTTTGAGTTCTCCTTCATGTGCAAATACATAATAGCGAGTATCTTTCCTTCTCGTAGTCTTTTCTTGTAGCAGCCGTGGCTCAGTGGGTTAGAGCGCTCCTCTCTGACCGAAGGGTCGGAGGATCGAATCCACCCAAGGGTCATTGGTAGACATCAGGAAGGGCATCCGCTCATAAAATGCTACACGCGCCAATCCAAAAGTCCTCTACCCAGAGGCAACGCCTTAGCCCTTCGGGGATACCTGGCGTAAAACCAAATTATTTATTTTTATTATTAGTCTTTTCTTTTCTGTGTCATACTCCCTTCACAATTTAAAAAAACAAAGTGTGCAGTATTTAGATGATCCATTGCAACAAGTGGAAATGTTAGGTGGGAAAGAGACACAGGGTTTGATTTTGAATTCTTTATTTCTGTAACATTTAAGACTACACAGATTTAGATGGATTCTGTGTAGCCTGGAATGTTAAAGAAAATCTATCTATCTATCTATAGCCCGACGCCCTAATCCCGCAAAGGGTGGCCGCAGACAAAACGCCTCCAAGTCACTCTGTCACCCACCATTTGACTCCCCTCCCCCCAACTCACCCCCCCCTCCCTCATATACCTCTCAACTCCATCCCTCAACCTCATCCTCGGTCTACCCCTCCCTCTCCCTCCCTCCACCTCACCTACATACACCTTCTTGGTCAGTCTTTCATTCTCCATTCTCTCCACATGTCCAAACCACCTCAGTGTATTTCTCCTAATCTTTTCAACCACATCCACATCTACCCCACAACGTTCCTTCACTTCTTCATTCGTCAACCTGTCCCTCCACGTCACTCCACATGCTCCTCTCAAGTAACTCATTTCCACTGCTCTCACTCTTGACTTGTTCCCCTCTTGCAAGGTCCACGCCTTGCTTCCATACGTCAGGGTAGGGATCACAATACAGAATTCAAATATTTTATCTAACTTTTGAGACTGCACAGATGAAGGTGGGTTCTGTGTAGCCCAGAATGTTACAGAAAGTAAAGAATTCAAATATTTCCTCTAACGTCTGAGGCTGTGCAAATTTAGATGGGTTCTGCGTAGCACGAAAGGCTAGAGAAAATATGCATCCCTAACCTGAGTGTGTCTCCCGCCCATTAGAGGAAGTAGAGAGAATTTTAGCTCTAACCTGTGTCTGTCTCCCTCCGATTAGTGAAAACAGAGAGAGTGTATGTGAGTGAGATGGAGGGGGAGAGAGGGAGGGGAAGGCCAAGGATGAGATGGAGGGACGGAGTGGAGAGGTATATGAGAGAGGAGGGTGTGAATTGGGAGCGGGGCAGTGAAGTGGTGGGGAACAGGGTGACATGGAGGCAATTTGTTTGTGGCCACCTCATATAAGGGATTGAGGCATCTGGCAATAGATAGATAGGTAGATAGATAGTCTGTCTCTCTCTCGCACCCAACATTTCAACCCTGTATAGTATCTTTCATTGCCTCTATCCGGTGAGAAATCTTGGTGAAAATTTACTCTTGGCTGTCTGTGCAGGAAACTCATTACATATATCAGAATCTACCCTATATATTTTACCATACTTAAGTTTAATGACGTATTTGTGCTCTTTATTTTGTATTAATTTATATTTTGTTGTGCATGTTTGTTAATGACGAGTGCAATTTATAGATGAAGCTTCTGTGATATTGCAAAAAGGTACTGTATACATCACAATTTCCATGGCTTGTGTGTGTGTGTGTGTGTGTGTGTGTGTGTGTGTGTGTGTGTGTGTGTGTGTGTGTGTGCAGTGGGTGCTGGACACGTTAATTTGTCCATGTACATTACGTTTTTGTACATTTTGTAATATTTGTTAACGTACTTTGTTGTTGTACAGAGCTCAGTGCCACAGTCTTGCTCATCAGAATTTATGCCAAACTAAGATATAACCAGGCAGGGAGAAATTATGCATTAACTCATCTTTGTTCATGATGGATTATATTTTACAGTATGCATGACTACACAATAACCCAGTACTCATTGCAGTGTATATCATGGCGGTGGTTTGATTATAACTCTAGAACTGAACTGGCTTTGTCACGTACTGGTATTGTCTTAAAACAGGACTGGCGTTTTCTTTGTCATGAACTGGTATTGTCTTAAAAAAGGACTGGCGTTGTCTTTGTCATGAACAGGTATTGTCTTAAAACAGGACTGGCGTTGTCTTTGTCATGAACTGGTATTGTCTTTATTGCATGTTTGATGGTATTTGAGTGGTTATAAAATTGAAATGTATAATTATATGTTTATTCTAAGCAGTGGTAAGTGGATATTATGAAAATCTTATAAGGAAACTCCCAGAGAAGATGACTGGAAGAATGAATGTGAGTGAGGTGGAGAGGGAGAGTAAGGATGAGATGAAGGGATGACTAAGAATGCATGTGATTAAATTATGGAAGACTCTAATAGGTTAAAGAAGCTCCCTAACACCTTCTCCATACTGATTTATTTTTTAATATGGCTGGCTAATATCCTTGTATGTGTTAGTTATGCAGAGTATGGTGATATTGGAAGGATTTAGGTTACACAGGAGAAGACAGCAAGGTGTAGTAAGCAGAATAAATCACTTAGGTAGAGGTGTTAGGGAGCTTCGTGAACCGACAAGAATACCGGCCCCAGTGATAGATAAAATAAAATAGATATCAATGTAGTAAAGGGTATAATGGAGGTATAGCTTATATTTTTTGGGGTATATTCAGAGACATTACTATAAATCATCACTTGTCCTATATTGTGTTAAAAAAATATGGTGGTCATTTTTCATGCATTTTCCTGGTTATATTTCCCTGATATATTCACTTATTTCTTATACTTTCCTGGTTATATGTCCTGGATATAATTTTTTCCTATATTTTCCTAGTTAGATATATTCACTTTTTTCCTATATTTTCCTGGTTATATTTCCTGGATTATTTTTTTCCTATATTCTCCTGGTTATATTTCCTGGATTTTTTTTTTCCCCTATATTTTCCTGGTTATATTTCCTGGATTATTTTTTTTCCTATATTTTCCTGGTTATATTTCCTGGATTTTTTTTTTTTCATATATTTTCCTGGTTATATTTCCTGGATTATTTTTTTTCCTATATTTTCCTGGTTATATTTCCTGGATTTTTTTTTTTTTCATATATTTTCCTGGTTATATTTCCTGGATTATTTTTTTCCCTATATTTTCCTGGTTATATTTCCTGGATTTTTTTTTTTTTCATATATTTTCCTGGTTATATTTCCTGGATTATTTTTTTTCCTATATTTTCCTGGTTATATTTCCTGGATTATTTTTTTTCCTATATTTTCCTGGTTATATTTCCTGGATTATTTTTTTCCTATATTTTCCTGGTTATATTTCCTGGATTTTTTTTTTTCCCTATATTTTCCTGGTTATATTTCCTGGATTATTTTTTTTTTCCTATATTTTCCTGGTTATATTTCCTGGATTATTTTTTTTTCAAATATTTTCCTGGTTATATTTCCTGGATTATTTTTCTTCATATATTTTCCTGGTAATTTCCTGGATATCATTTTTTCCTTGTATTTTCCTGGTTATATTTCCCTGATGTATTCACTTTTTTCCTAGATTTTCCTGGCTATATTTCCTGCATATAGTCACTCAGACAATACAATATGGTCACTTTTCCTCAGTTTTCTTAGTTATATTTCCTGGCTATATTCACTCAGACAATACTGTTATATCAGGTAACTTTTCCTTCGTTTTCCTGGTCATATTTCCAGGATATATTCACTCACAGACAATACTATATTTGTGTGGCTAGGAAGCTGACTAACACCTCTTCCTTACTGATTTATTCCTGATTCTGCTCTGTTACTATATTCTTGTGTGTTATTTATGCAATCTATGTCGATACTGAATGACATAAGAAGCAAACCAGGGGATGTTAATGAGTAATTTGGGGAATAAATCACTTAGGAAGGGGTGTTAGGGAGCGTCCATACCCAACGAGACTGCAAGCCTTTGTGTTCGTTAAGTTGCTATGCTTTTGTCTTTGGCACTGAGTTAGCAGATCACCTCATTAACACTCAGTATTTTTATGTATATTAGTTATATCTTTAGCCTGTTTTGTGTATTAACGTGTAAGTGTATTTCTCTTGGATAGGAGCGAGAGACTAATGAGGAGAGTGTATGTCAGAGAGGTGGAGGAGGGGGAGGCTAAGGATGAGATGGAGGGATGGAGTGGAGAGGTATATAAGAGAGGGGGTGTGAACTGGGGGAATGGAGAGTGACAGACTAACAAGTAGAGTGTATGTGAGGGAGGTTGAGGGGGGAGGGAGGGGGAGGCCAAGGATGAGATGGAGGGATGGAGTGGAGAGGTATATGAGGGGAGGTGTAAGTTGGGGGGATGGAGAGTGAGAGACTAATGAGGAGAGTGTATGTCAGTGAGTTGGAGAGGGGGAGGGGGAGAGAGAGACTGAGTTTGAGATGGAGGGATGAAATAGAGAGATACCAGAGAGAGAGGGGTGTAAGTTGGGAGGAGGGCAGTGAAATGGCAGAGGACAGGGTGACATGGGGGCAATTTGTTTGTGGCCGTCCCGCAAGGGATTAAGGCATCTGGCAGTAGATAGACAGATAGATTTCAGAAGTTATAAGTTCAATTAAATATCATAAATTACCCCAAATTATTCAGATGGCTTTAGGAACAAGTCGTTAGGGTATTGGAGTTAATTTGTACTGGGAAATTACACGATAACAGTACAGTGTTGGATGAATATGGTGGTTGTACAGTCAGCGTCTAAAGTTGTGTCATCTCTTCTAGTCTTTCCACAGGCTTTGTAAATCAGTATATTGAGTCCACAGCCACACTGAACATGGTATTTGGCCACATTGTCATCAGTGTCGGTTGGTATGGATTCACTACATTGATTTTCATAGACCAGGGAATGAAAAGCAGAAGAATGAATATATTTTGGGGTATATTTGAGTATAATACATCATTTGAACACAAGCAATATTATAATAGGTAAGGGTTGAGTTTTAAATTGTCTCCATACTATATAATTCTTTTTTTGTAAATTAGATGGGTTTTGTGGAGTGAGGGAGACCAAGGATGAGGTGGAGAGGTATAGGAGAGGGAAGGGGAGGGGGAGACCAAGGATGAGATGGAGGGATGGGGTGGAGAGGTGTATGAGAGGGGGGAGGGTAGGGGGAGTCCTAGGATGAGATGGAGGGATGGGATACTGATATATATGAGAGATGTGGGGAGGGGGGGGGATGTAGAGATGTGTGAGAGAGATTGTTGGGGGGGTGAGTTGGGAGAGAGGGAGGAGGAGGCAAAGATGAGTTATAATGATGGAGTGGGGATATATGAGAGAGAGGGGGCAGGATGTGTTGTAGGAGAGAGGGATGGGGGGACTGAGGCTGGGATGAGGGATGGGGTGCTGAAGTATATATAGAAGGAGAGTAGGAGGTGGAGAAAGGGCAGCTTGATGATGGAGGAACAGGTGACATGAAGGTGATATACATGTAGCCACCTCTTCTGAGATAAAGGCATCTGGCTGTAGGTAGATAGAATAATAGATAAAGTAGATAGAATGTAGGGGAGACCAGCAAATCAACTCTGTAGGTAGCATTGAAAATTTAAGAGGCAAGATGTCTTTAATTTTCTTAGAACTTAGAGAAAATAATAATGTAAAAAATGCTACTTTAGGCATTTTTTTTTTTACAATATACCCAGGACTTGAGAGCAAAAAGAGAATTTTAAAAGGTGGATCTGCTTGTAATGAGAATGGTTTGAATTTGAAACAAGGTAGATGTGTTGTTGTTGTTGTGATGCCAGGACATGAAGACACAAACAGACATGCATTCACAAACAAACACTGATTGAATAAGAGAGACAGATTCACAAACACAGACAAACACAGATTAAATGAACAGACAGGGATTCACAAACATGCATTCTCAAAAACACAGCTACACAGACAAACACAGCTTAATAAAACAGACAGGGATTCACAAACAGATACATAGACAAACACAGATTAAATGAACAGACAGGGATTCACAAACACACATTCACAAACAAACACAGATAAAAAAACAGACCTGGATACACAAACAGATTCACAAAAACACAGAGATTCACAAACACAGATAAAAAAAACAGACACAGATACTCAAATAGAATCACAAAAACACACAGATTCACAAACAAACACAGATAAAAAACACAGACATGGATACACAAACACAGATTCACAAAAACACCCAGATTCACAGACACAGATAAAAAACAGACTTGCATACACAAACACAGATTAACAAAAACACACATATTCACAAACACAAATAAAAAAAAAAACACATGGATATACAAACACGGATTCACAAAAACACAGATACACAAATAAACATAGATTCACAAGCATAATTAGCCACAACTCAATTTTCACACCGAGAATAGGAGAGTGGAAAATTCAAATGTGTCCCATGTTCTTAGGCAGAAAAAAATAATATACTCATTCCCCTCTAACCCGGCCTAAACTTGCCATCTCCCCATTTTGAGCAACACTAGAATACGATGATAGTCACGAAGAAGTGCTGTGAAAAGCTTGTAGAACTGTGTGTTATTATAAAGTGGTTTTTGTTGTGGATGTGGTTGAGTGTTAAGAAAAGTATTACGAGATGGTTTGGGTAGGTAGTGTGGATGGAAAATGAGAGACTGACTAGAAGAGTGTATGTGAGTGAGGTGGAGGGGGGGAGGGAGAGGAGGAAACCAAGGATGAGATGGAGTGGAGAGAGATATATGAGAGATGGAACAGAGGAGTGTATGTGAGTGAGGTGGAGGGGGAGAGAGGGAGGGGTTGACCAAGGATGAGATGGAGGGATGGAGTGGAGAGGTATATGAGAGATTGAACAGAAGAGTGTATGTGATTGAGGTGGAGGGGGAGAGAGGGAGGGGTAGACCAAGAATGAGATGGAGGGATGAAGTGAGGAGATGTATGAGAGAAGGGGTATGAGTTGGAGGGAGGGCAGGCAAATGGCAGAGGACAGGGTGACATGGAGGCGACTTGTTTGTGGCCACCCCTTATGGGATTAAGGCATCTGGCGATAGATAGAGATAGATAGAAGTACATACTGTACAAATTTTTTATCACGTGCTTTAGTAAGAAATTTATGTATTGTATATAGGCTGGGATTGGGAATTATTATTATCATTATTATTATTATTATTATTATTATTATTATTATTACAGTATTATCATTTCATCAGTTTAAACAGAAGTATTGACACAAGGAAAGATGTTGAAAAATGGCCATGATCATTACCTAATTTTTGTATATATATATGTACTGGGAGAGAGAATATGTCTGGTCAAAATTATATGTGTGTTTGTATATGTTAGTGGAAAGATATGTTCAGCAGATCTGGCAATGAATTATCATTATTATTATTATTATTATTGAGGTGGTTTGGCCATGTGGAGAGGATGGAGAGCAAGAGACTGACGAGGAGCGTGTACGTGAGTGAGGTGGAGGAGGTAGGGAGAGAGAGGGGAAGGCCAAGGATAAGATGGAGGGATGGAGTGGAAAGGTATATGAGAGAGGGGGGGGGGTGAGTTGGGAGCAGGGCAGTGAAATGGCGGGGAACAGGGCGACATGGAGGCAATTTGTTTGTGGCCACCCCTTATAGGATTATGATGTCTGGCAATAGATAGAATTATTATTTTTTTATATATTCTGTCTACCTGAACTTGGCCTAAAATTGCCATCTCACCAACTTGAATGCTGCACTGTGGGGAGACTAACATGAGAATATGGTGTTATACTCTTTCTGCTTCAGCTTGGCCAAAATTGTCATCTGTCCCTCTTGAATGCTGAGATGTAGCAATAGATTAACTCAAGAATATGGTGTTAGTCATGAAGAAGTGCTGGGGAAAAGATGTAGGGCTGTAGCATGGTCTCATTCTGCCACTGAACTGTGTGAAATAAGCTGAACAAGGGTGACTCCCTACGTGTCAAGTGGGGTTGGTGGAGGATTAGTGCCCCTCCCTGTAAAACAATTAACTCTGAGCCCTTGGCCACCCCGTTTGGGATACATGGCGTCTGGCAATGAATGAATGGATGAAGGGTGACAGTCTGGGCCATGTTAAGGTGAAAACACTATAGTCACAAGAGGAGTGCAGTGGAGAGGATATAGACCCATAGTATTATCTTTATGCCACTGACCTATGGGAAATAATCTGCAAAAAGGATAAAAATAAGCCAAGTTAAGGTGAATATTCTATAGGCAAGGAGTAGGTGTGTCAGTTTCTATATATATCAGCTTTTTATATATATTTTTTTAAGTGATGTTCAGTGTGACATCAAAAATAATGCAATAAGCCTCTACGTGGCAGTTTAAAAAATCTCATTATTCTGTGACTAGTGTGGTATGTGAGATGTTGAGTGCAAGCTGGCTCAGTAGGTTGGTATGGATTTCTGTTATTATTATTATTATTATTATTATTATTAGCTGCTGTTATTATTATTATTATTAAGCCAAGAAACCATTTACAACACTGGGTGGTAACCATATAACCAAACCATACGTGCTCCCTATGTGTGAACAAGTGGGTTGGTGGAGGGTTAGTGCCCCTCCCCTTAAAACAAATAACTCAAAGTCAAATGGCCACCCCTTAAGGGATTGTGGTGTCTGGCAATGGATGGATGGATGGATTATTATTATTATTATTAATACTTTTACAACAACAACAACAGCTACTATTACTACTACAGTACTTTTACTACTACTATTACTTTTACTACTACTACTACCACTACTAGCACTGTATTGTATTATTATTATTATTATTATTATTATTATTATTATTATTATTATGTAGGGAAGTAACACTCACTTCTAAACATGATTTTACTCATTTTTGGGTATTTTTTCTGTATATAGGTACTATCATCACGTCCATTCAGCCACAACACGTGCTGGAGCGCTAAATGCAGAATCAAACCAACTAACCCCTTCAGTCTGATTATATTGTTTTTATTTTATTCCTACTAAGCTCCCGATGATTTTCTTTACACACGAGACCTCCTGTTAATAAAAGGATATATCTATCTATCTATCTATAGCCCGACGCCCTAATCCCGCAAAGGGTGGCCGCAGACAAAACGCCTCCAAGTCACTCTGTCACCCACCATTTGCCTATGCTCCCCCCAACTCACCCCCCCCCCTCCCTCATATACCTCACAACTCCATCCCTCCACCTCATCCTTGGTCTACCCCTCCCTCTCCCTCCCTCCACCTCACCTACATACACCCTCTGTATCAAATTTCTCCAGTTTCAAAAATATCTACAATTACATATGTCACAGATTTTTTTATGAATGGAGGACACCTGTAATCTTGTGTATGGATTTTTTTTTCATTTGTTGTTCCTTCCTCTGATCATCTGGTATAATAATAATAATAATAGTAATAATAATAATAATAATAATAATAATAAAATCAACAGTAGTGAAGTTGTCAATCATCATCATCATCATCATCATACAACAGTAACATATGTTAAAAATATCTATAAGAAAAAATGATAATAGGAAGAAGTGTCATCATATTGAAGGGATAACTGGGGGATTTGTTGACTAAGATTGCCATGTATACCCTTTTCACTTTAACTTGGCCTAAAATCACCAACTCCCAGTCTTAAATGCTTCCTTGTAACAACAGATTAGTGCATGAGTATGTTAGTCATGAAGAAGTGCAATGCAAAAGATGTAGAGCCATAGCATTGTCTTTTTCTGTCACTGAGCTATGTGAAATAAGTTACAAAAGGACGAAAAGCTGGGCCGAGTTAGGGTAAAGAAAGAGGAATAATTATTTAAAAGAAGTGTTTGATATTGCAAAGTAAAAGGCTTTGTGAAGTGATTGAAACAGCATCCTCATTCTGGGGCTTGGGATGTGATGCATTCGTGTTCTGGGTGAAGTGTTATGCAGTGGAAGTGGTGAGTGTTGTGGCGTTATTTGTGTGTGTGTGTGTGTGTGTGTGTGTGTGTGTGTGTGTGTGTGTGTGTGTGTGTGTGTGTGTGTGTGTGTGTGTTTACCATACTATTTTTACCTTAACTTGGCCTATAATTGCCATCTATCCATCTTGAATGCTGACTTATAACAAAATATAAATAGTAGAAAATGGTTAGTCATG
Source organism: Coenobita brevimanus (assembly GCF_032717465.1). Lineage (NCBI taxonomy): Eukaryota > Metazoa > Arthropoda > Malacostraca > Decapoda > Coenobitidae > Coenobita > Coenobita brevimanus. The sequence continues at coordinate 13,324,493 of NC_137036.1, forward strand.
AAAGTGCAATGGAAAAGATGCAGAATCCCAGTGTTGTCTTTCCCTGCCAATGAGCTGTGAAATAAGCTCCGAAAGGGCAAAAATCTTGGCCAAGTTAAGGTGAAAGGAGTATAGCGGGTTGGGAGGTCACAAAGTTTAGGTTCGTCTCTCAATGCCAGATTTTGTACAAGAGGTTACCAAAGGCTTATAATGCTCTTGTAGCTTCTCTCAACTGACACACAAATGGCCACTACTTTAATGATAAATAATGTTCAGAGATAACTTTGCATATATTGTAGTATTTTTACTTATATTTAATAGATACTTGTATTTATATTAGCATTTATGAAACAAGAACATTTTATTATGCTACAGGCCTGTGACTTGTACAATAATATAACCAAGAGATTATTTGCTTACTATACCTACAAATTTGTGTTACGTCTGAGCTGTACATATGTTGCGTATTAACTCACCTTCAGTGCTGGTGTAAAAGTAACTTGTCCTTGAATATAAAGACTGTGAGTCATGTTTGTATCAAAATTTGCATACGAGAATAAATGAAGCAGTTGGTGTGATGGCTTGTTTTAGTATCCTGGGTGAACATGCAGTGGAAGAGGAAATTTACCTAGTATACTGTGGTAGGTTGGGGCATCCATCATCCACTCATTTGATGTAGCGCTGCCTATTTCTTCATTCCCCTTTCTCAATCTATATCTGACTTATCATCCTGCTTTTCCCCTTCCTTCCTGTCACATTTTATCACCCTCCTTTCAACTTTAGGTGGCTCTGCACTGAGTGACAATCCTAATGGTTTCCTGTAACTTAGGAAACCATTTACAATGCTGGGTGGTAATCATATAACCAAATAACATGATGTGTAGGCAACTATGGTGTCCCTGTTAACTGGTTGGAGTGATGCAAATATGGTATCCATCCAGAAACCAAACCTGGGCACTACGAGACACTGTCAACCACAAGGCAAATGAAGTCATTGCATGGGATGATTCTGCAGGAATGATTGCTTGCCTACAGTTGATGGGTCTACTCACTGAAACGGACTGGGATTACCCAACTTCTACTGCTACCAAGTATAGTACAGTAAGGTTTCAGTTACATGGAATAGGTCACGAAAAAGGTGTACAGTATTCATCTTGATCATGGAGAGGGATGACTGTTAATATATTTCCTCCACCCTCTTCATTAACATCAGGAGGCTCTCCCTTCATTCCACACTATTCAGTCACACCTCTCCACCTCATCCCTGTACCTCAGTCTCGCTCTCTCTCTCCCTCCACCTCACTCATATACACTCCACTATCAGTCTCAATCTTTCTCATTCCACATAGCCATACATTATGAGGCTACTTGAAGCACTTACCAACACATCCACATCAACTTCACAACTCTCCCAAACTCCCCATATTTGTCAGTCTTTCCACGCAACTCCTCATTACTCCTCTTAGATAACTAATATCCATTATCTCTCTCTCTCTCTCTCTCTCTCTCTCTCTCTCTCTCTCTCTCTCTCTCTCTCTTTCTTGCTGTGTCCTTCCAGTAAAATCCAAGCCTCATTTCGTTTTCGTATTTGAAGGCTCCAACATGCTTGCATGCGTTGGCCTTGGTCACCAAATGGCCTCTCCATGCTGCTTGATCTCTGGCAGCTTCCCTATTTAGTCCCTTAACCCTTAGGTCACATTCTGCGATCTTGTTCCAGGTCTTTTTCGGTCTACCTCTCACTATCCTACCCTCAACATTAACACTTCTTATTTTCCGCACCCAACTATCATCCCCCATCCCCTCCACATGTCCAAACTATCTCATTCTACCTCTCCTCATCACAACACCAGTGCACTCTAGTCCCATCCTACCTCTCAACTCTTGCATCGTAAACCCAGCCCCTCCAGGACTTACACTCGAGGACGCACTGCACATCCACCTAATCATTGCCATTTCTGTCCGTTGAGCCTGCAAATATCATCTTCCTTTACTTTCCAGATCTCACTACCATACAGCATGACACTCCTAACACATGCTGCGTACAAGGATCCCTTAACACGGAGGGAGAGCCCTCTCAATGTCAGGAGAGGCAGCAGCTCCCTGAACTTCTTGCAACCACTCCTCACTCTAGCCGCAGAGCTAGCTCCAGTTCCACGGTCCACCTCCAGCACATAACATGTCTCCTAAATAAGACTCTTCCACACACTCAAGAGACTCACCAGCAAGTTCAATCCTTTAAAGCCTGACAATATTCACATGCTCTCCCCGATACACGCACGCATGAAATCAGCATTATCTCGCAGTCGACCTCTAATACCACTACATCTCTTTTGCTCCCACTTATCACAAACACTGCATAAGATGGACTTACTTCCCACCCTTGTGACAGATCGCACATGACCACTTTCCCTCTGCTTTGACAGTACTGTCCTCAGCCCTAGATACCATCACATTTGATTTATCTGCATTTACTCTTAATCTCTTATACCCCATACCATCTCTCCACTTTCTAAATCTTTCCTTCGCCTCCCTTTCGTTCTTTGCAATCAGCACCAAATCATCAGCATACAACATCTCCCACGGGAGTCCATTTCTGAAGTCACGTGAGAGAGCTTCAAATACCATATGATAAACAACAAGGGGCTCGACTGACCCCTGATGCACACCAACATTCGCAGAAAACTCATCACTCACATCTCCATTCACCCTTACCTGTGCGAGCATCCACGTATACATGGCCATAACCACCCTAACCAGTAATATGGCAATCTGGCACTACAGTAGAAGGGAGAGGGAGATATTATATTAAATATATGGCGTGAAGAGTAGTAAGAAAAGTGATAATACTGGAAACGTACAGTTTTAGTCACCAAGGTAATAAGCGAGCATTTGGAGCAGACGTAGTGAAGAAAGGAAGGGGAAAGCTGAGAGATGGTGTTGGAATGTAGACAGTCAACCAAGAAAAAGGTGATGGATGTGAACAGAAGGGCTGAGGATCGTGGATTATTTATCATTTAAATGACAGTGAGTGAGGCGGGTATTGCCCAAGCGAAGAAAATAGTATAGTTACCGCTAAAAGAAACGATGCCACAGACTCAAGTGGTTAACATTTAGAACAAGAAATGATTTACATACATCTCTGTTTAATTTTCACGTAAATTATCTTTGAAAAACTGATGATATATTTACGAAACTCTCTACTTAAAATTTAGCAGTGATAAGCGAATGCTCTGTTGTATATGACGTCACAAGGGAGAAGTTAAAAGACTAGAGTGAGGTAAGATTACGCTCATTAAATACTAAGTTTCTGTTACAGTTATTATGGCAGTTCTCATTCTTATACAATCATTATTGTCTGGTGCCATTGTTGAGCTGTGGGGTTAATTACATAAGGGTGTATTTATTACTTATTCGAAGGATATATGATGTTTGCATCTTCACAGGTGACCAAGATGTCCCTTTAAACCAGGTAAGCTAGTAGGATGATGTTTAAATCTTCTCATAGACTTGCCATCCATATTAATTTTGAAGACTGAAAATGATCCCGTGAGTGGGCAAGCCTCGGAGTTGAATTAAGGGTGGAAAAATTGAGGGGATGTTTGTTAATAATGGGTATTGTGGACCTTTAAATTTGTTGACAGTAAGGTCCGGGAATCCCTTTAAAGGGCCGCATACACGTTCAGGTCGACTAATAATTTTTAGTATTTGCCCACAGTGGTTTTAAGTGTGAAACCAATGAATTGTACAGTATATATTGTAGTGTATTTAAGTCTTCTGATGCTGATTTTCAACCTAAATAGCACCTTTCATAATGTGGCAATATTTCCATGGCTGTCATAATAGTCTACGTCAGGGAAACAAGTGGCGTTAACCTCGTTTTTATTTTATTTGTTTCCCAGACACCTGGACATAATGGTGGACACATTGAAAGCTGCGCATCTGTACCAAAAATTATTTGATTTTCTCCTGCCTTTTAAACACAATCTGTCCAGGGTTAGCTTGAGATGATTTAGTCATGTTGATAGGATGCAGAATGGCATTAGGTGTGAAAGTTGAGAAGTGTGAACATTGGAGGTAGGGTTGTGAGAGGCAGACCAAAAAAGACCTGGGATGAGGTCAGGGATAAGGGACTGAATAGGGAGGCTACCAGAGATCAAGCAGCATGGAGAGCTGGCATTAGTTGACCAAGGCCAGTAAATGCAAGCATGTTGGAGCCTTTATAAACAATATAAAATTATACAAACAATTCTGATGTTAAGCATCAGCATTCAAAATGGGGAGATGACAGTTGTAGTCCTGGTTATAGCAAAAGCAGTTTAGTAATAGTTTCAACCCCAGGCTTATATGAATGTGAACCCCGTGGACTACAGGCAGAAGTTGCCCTCCTCCTGCTGTCCACCATTCTTGTTTAAAGGGATCAAGAAGGAGTTTAGGAACACATGTAGAACCAGGCAAGTGATCCACTCAGTTATATTGATGCCACCACATGAAGGCATCCATTTCCAGCACCATGCTTCTGTTAGCAGAGGTAATAAAGGATTGGATGACGGATGAATGTTGATAAACAGGATAAATTGCATTGTACATCCAACCATCCATTGTCCAAGCCTTTCTGTCCCATCAGGAGTGTAGGGGTTTGGGGCAGGGCTGTGCAGTCATGACATTGAAGGCAAAGGTGACCAGACTCACGTACACCTGAGTGCCATTATGTGAGCAGTAAATCCCAACCATCCCTCAAATGTAAACCCTTAACACCTCATCTGTTTGGAGTATCTTAACCCAGTAGACAGCCAGGTGTCATCTGGTTATATTGTTACCATGCTACATAATAAATGGCTTCCTGAGTTGCAGGACACAGTTTGGCCTGTCACACAGTGTAGTCACCTGAGGCCAACACTACATTTAGTGGGTTGGTGGTGAATATTCCTACCTGCCATTTTTAAAAATCTTTAACCTTTCTTCCACAGGTAGGTCTGATGATGATGGTGATGATGATGATGATTTTCTTTCACAGGTTTCTGAGAGGAGCTACATTGATTGAAAACTCCTGCCTGCACCTGCCTGAATCCAGTGAGACCCCTTCTGTATGTTATAGTGGCCAGTACACTCACCCAGCCACATCCACTGCAGCCACTTCTGTGGGTTACAGTGGCCACAACTCCTGCCTGCATCCAGTGAGGCCACTTCTGTGGGCTACAGTGGCCACAACTCCTGCCTGCATCCAATGAGGCCACTTCTGTGGGCTACAGCAGCCAGAGTTCTCACCTGCATCCAGTAAGTAAGGCCACTTCTGTGGGCCACAGTGGCCTCAACTCCTGCCCATATCCAGTGAGGCCACTTCTGTAGGCTACAGTGGCTAAAATTCCCACCCACATCCAGAGGCTGCTTCTCTGGGCTACAGTGGCTAAAATTCCCACCCACATCCAGTGAGGCCACTTCTGTGGGTCACAGTGGCCACAACTCCTGCCTGCATCCAGTGAGGCCACTTCTGTGGGCTACAGCAGCCAGAGTTCTCACCTGCATCCAGTAAGTAAGGCCACTTCTGTTGGCTACAGTGGCCTCAACTCCCACTCACATCCAGAGGCCGCTTCTCTGGGCTACAGTGGCCACAACTCCTGCCTGCATCTATTGACACCATTTCTGTGGGTTACAGCAGCCAGAGTTCTCACCTTCATCCAGTGAGGCCATCTCTGTGGGCTTCAGTGGGCAAATCTCCTGCCTGCATCCACTGAGGCCACTTCTGCCGGCTGCAGTGGCCAATTCCCACCTGCATCCAGTGAGGCCACTTCTGGCTGCAGTGGCCACAACTCCTGCCCACATCCAGTGAGGCCACATCTGTGGGCTACAGTGGCCACAACTGCCCACATCTTATGAGGCCACTTTATGGATGACAGTGGCCCAGACTCCTGCACACACCTGCCTTTGTCCAGTGGTGCCACTTTTATGGGTTGCAGTGGCCAGAGCTCCCACCTGCACCTGCCTGCACCGTCAAACATTTGGTGTGGACATGGCCTTAGCAGGACACAGTTTCTCTCCAGGATCCAGTGTCATGCAGTGCTGGCAGTGAGTACTGGACCCTTTTTTTTTTTTTTTTTACTTTAACTTGGCCTAAGATTCCCTCTCTATATTGAATTTTGATTTATAGCAAAAGATTAACTATAGAATATGGTGCTAGTCACAAAGAAGTGCTGTGGAATAAATGTAGAGCTGTAGCAATATCATAGTTTCTGAAGTACACGATATTGCATCAAAAAGACGAAAATCTGGGCCAAGGTAGAGTATATACGGTGGGCCTTAACGCTGTCACATACAGAATCTTCTGTATGCAGGAAGTGAATCGTATTGACTGCGTTGGGTGGTAACCATATTACCAATGATGCCTTAGTGGTTTAATGGGTTAAGGTGTTCTAACTGGGTGCAGTCTTTATAGGTTCCATCTGAGGGTTGTTTGGGGTTTATTGGACATGTAATGCCATTCAGACAAGTGAGGCTGGTCATCATTGCCTTAATGGTTGGAGATGAGTAGCCTAACCCCAGGCCTCTGTGCACCTGTTTAGGGCCATGTGGGATTAGATGATGATGATGTTATGATGATTAGGTAATTGTATAGTACTGTATATTAGGTCCCTGGTTATAAATACATTTTTTTTTGTGCTTCTCACTGCTTCACTGATACATGTTATTTTTTCATTTTATTTGTGCTGTTTCCAGACAGTGGTATTCATCACAGAAGAGACTTTTCAAACTGGACAGGTTAAATACAGCCTTTGTTAACCCCTTCAGCACGAGATGCCTTTCATGGCTTGAATAAAACTGCCTGAAGGCAGGATGAATAAAATAGAAATGTCATCAGACTGAACGGGTCAGAGTAAATGTATGAAAGGTGGCTTATGAAAATTCCATTGTGTTTTTTTTTTTTTTTTTCAAATTAACCTGGGCCAAAAATACCACCTCTAATGGAATATGAAATATCATTAGGTTAAAGGATCACCATCACCATCATCATGTAACTCAGTGTTGCCCCATGAGGTGTGTAGGAGTCTGAGGCTAGGCAAGTTGGTCCTGACATTTATGATGAGAGTGACCAGCCTCACTCATCCCTGAGTGGCATTACATGGCAATAAACCCCAACCATCCATTGGATATAAACATGCCCAGACTCAATCTGGCTTGAGCACCTTAATTACCCACTAAACCATCAGGCGCCATAATCTGGTTACATGGTTACCACCCAGCATAGTAAATGGTTTCCTGGTGTACAGGAAACCATTTGGCTTGTCACTCAGAGTAGAGTCACCTGTAGACAGAAGGAAGAGGAAAGAATGAAGGAAAGAAAGACAGAAGAGGAAGGAAGGAAGAGAGGAATGGGCAGTCACCTGAGTGCAGCACTACATCAAGGGAGTGGATGGTGAGCGCACCCACCTACCACTAATCAGATCAACTAATTCATGAAAGTTCCATTGCTTTGCTATACATTTATTTACCATTTATCAAGTGGTGGAAGTAACGGCCTGGCATAAGTTTGATCTGCAAGAGGTGACTGGAGGGTTTTGAATTACTTAATGCCAATTGAAGTAGACTGGTCATCTACCCTTTAGATTTAGTGGAATAGCAGACCAACTTCGGGTTTGTGGACAACTTGGCATACATTTGATCTTTAAGAGGTGACTGAGGGTTTTTTTCCAGTCATGTAATTGTATCAAGAGAAGTGGCACATCATTTATCCTTAAATAAACTGGACCACAGCAGCCTAGCCTGGGGCCCCTACACCTTGGAGGAGGTAAGATGGGATTGTCTACATTTTTCATTATAGGTATGTAAGCTGTCTGTATCCAAAAATTACAGTTGTAGGAACAGTAGTTGTACAGTAGTAGGAACCCAGGCTTATTTTAATGTAAATCTGGTGACCTTTTATCGAGTCCACTGACCTTCTTTTGGAGGATATGGAGGGGATTGAGGGACAGTCATGTAACAAGCAGTTGAGCCACCTGGTCTTAGTGCCACCACATGAAGGAGTCCCTGTTCAGCACTATAGTACTGTACAGTAAAAAATCCCTTTTCAGACAGACACATGCTAAGTGGGATAAGCATAGATAAAGTGACGTTTGAAAAGTTACGAAACACAGGACAAAGCAAAGCAACAAGCCCGGCCCAAAGCCCCTTGGTATAGAACTCTGTCATACGCCATCGAGGGCTTTTTAGTTTATTTTTGTTGATACTCATTTTCACTTTAACTTGGCCTAAATTTGCCATCTATCCATCTTAAATGCAGGGTTGTAACAAAAGGTTAATGTTAGAATATAGTGCTAGTCATGAAGAAGTGACATCGATATTGTGTGGAGCTGTAGCATTATCTTTTTCAGCCATTGAGCTGTGTGAAATCAAACCGCAAAAGGATAATAATCTGGGCCAAGTTGAGGTGAAAAAATGTATCAGCAGCAAGTTAGGATTAGTGGCTGAATTGAGGTGGCATAAGAGGCCTTTTAGCACCTCTGTGATTTACATAGCATACTTCACCTCGACATTGGATCTTTCTGTCTGTCTACAAGTATTGCTGGATGCCTTAGTCCCATAAGAAGTGTCTGCAAATAAGTCGCCTCCGTGTTATGCTCGCTGTGATTTGAGTCATGGAAGTGATCTGAAACTGCAGTGATATATCTCTTAAATTAGTGGATGGGCATTTGTTACAGAAAATATTAATGTGCGTGATATATATGCCTCATAAATTAGCAGATGGTCATGATTTAAGTTAAGGAAATTATTAATGTGTAGTGATATATTGTACCTCTTAAATTGGCATATATACATGAGTCACAGAAATGACCAGAAAATATAATAATACTTCTTAAATTAGTATATGGACCTAATGTGAGTTACAGAAATTACCATCTGAAGTTGCGTGTTGATGTGAATCATGCCACGGAATCTGGGAAAGTAAATGTTGAATGAAAAAGTCTTCCAACCGTCTGTCAGCCTCATCCTGTTAGGAGAGCACTGTGTTCGGAAAAGCCCATGCAGGAACTTGTGACTGTGTGTGAAAGGGTTACTGGTGTTGTGTGCTGGTGTCTTGTAATGTGCAGCCAAAAGCATCAGTTTACCAGTACAGTAATCATCTGTCAGCATTGTGGTTGGAGAAGCCTACATAGAAGTTTATGGTTGTGTGTGTAAGGGCCATTGATGTTATGTATTGGTGTTTGGTACAGCCATGAGCAGTTGTTTGCCAAGAGTCATCTGCCTGGATTCTGTCCTGCCTTTCATATTTTTTCTCCCATTTCCAAACAACACAGATTATCCTTCCTTTTCATACTCCACTGCTGTGTGCCTCATATTGCTGTCACACAAAAATGGTGCTTAACATCTTCCATTGCCTAGACCATTAGAAAAGTGTTGGCAGTAGATTTCTCATTCCTCTGTGAGTGAATGATAGTTCCTTTCCTTCTTATACTATTGCTTAAACCATCAGAAAGGGGTTGGTTGTACGGTATATTTCTCATTCCTCTCCAAGTGATTGAGAGTATCTATCCATCTTATACTCTTGTTGTGTGTCATGTACAGGGTGTCAGAGGATAAACTAACTTCAGGAGTAAAAATGCAGTATTAACATGGGTCCAGTTCTTCACCATTACAGAGCTATCCTTATAATCTTATGAATAGAGGGAAATCATTGTTGCCCATAAGGTCATTAGTAACTGTGGCTCTGTAATGGTTGTGAATTGGCTCCACGTTGTTATGATTTTTTTACTTATAATTGTATCTCCTCCTGAGTTTAGTGCATCAGATCCTGGGACACCTGTTTTGGTATCACTTAAAGATAGTTCATATAACACCTTCCATTTCCTAAGTACCGTATGCAGAAAGTTGTTGAACTCTTGCTGATGACAACAACTGCAGACTAATATTGATCCACAGTCTACTTAAAGAATTATGAAATACTTACACAATATTCTGGAAAGTGTTATAGTTTGAGAAGTTACAGATGCTGAATTTGACAGGCGTTTTTCACTTTCTTGATACTTGTCTTAATAAAGTCAACATCAGAACACATTAAGAAAAAAGAAGTATTGTGTTTTGTAATTTCAGTGATTTCATATAGGACTGAGTCGTTAATTTTGCCTGGGTCATCCCCCCACTTTAGCTGCTGTTTTAAGTGCATCCCAGCTATTTTCTTTACACCAGTTAATGTTACTTGTCAATGTAGGGAAAGGACAAAGGTGTAGTTTTTATAATCACTGCTGTACACTTGATCAGAAAAGTATCATGTATGGATCTGATGGTTTCCTGTTCGATTCATATTAATTTTGTTGACATCATCACCATCGTTTAGCTGATGTGTTAGGTGCGTCCCAGACCTTTTTTGTATAGATTGTTTAATATGGTTTTTAGCTCTTACTGGTCATATGATATTTGGTTTTGTAATTTCATGGCTGTTATTGGTGTGGATCTGATTCTTCCTTGCATAATTCAATTCTTTAACTTGGCCAGCCTCCTCTTTTGGCTGATATTTAAAGTGAGTCAGACCTTTTTTGTGGACCTGTGAATGTTTATTTTTTCTTCTTGCTTTCATCTTTTGGTCTCGTAATTTCCTACCCCATTGATGTTCTTGGCTGGGTCTTAGCTTGACTTGATTTGTCTTGTTCATGTTTAAATGTTTTCTTACCTTGTCATTGATGTATTGTTCATATAAATTAGTGTCATATGATTATCAATAACTGGTGCTTGGAATCCACTATTCAGTTTGTTAGTTTGTTTTGTTCATGTTGATTTAATTTGTTTATTTTTATTTCCCCATCTTCTTTTGTCACATATACCCTGTAATGAAGCCATCCCTGTTTTGAAGTAGTGCCATATGATCATTGGTCTTTAGTGTTAGGAACCCTTCATTAAGTTTAATTCAGTTTGACGTAATTTATACAGATCCACATTAATCATATATCTCACAGGTTTAAGGCCAGATCACAATAAAGTATACTCTCTGTTATGTGGAATTGATGGCAGTCTGTGGTAAGGTATACAGTACTGTAGTTTGGGTAGGGGAAGTCAAGTACGGTATATATTTCTTAAAATTTCCAGGTTAGGGTGTGTTAGGTTCAAGTTTGGTTACTGTGGGATTAGTTTCTAAAGATCTATCTAGGTTAAATTAGGCTTTGTTAAGGGAGGATGTGGAGTTATATTGAGCTTTGTTGTTAGTTTTTTTTTAATCCTGGGTTGGGTTTGGTAGGTTTAGTTTAGGAAGCATGTGGAATTATGAGGAGCTTTGTTTTGTTTTGTTTTTTATGCCAGGTTTGGTCAGGTTAGGTTAGGTTAAGTTTGGTGAATTCTAAGGTCTAGTTAGGTTAGGTTAGGTTAAGTTTGGTGAATTCTTTAGCGGTCTAGTTAGGTTAGGTTAGGTTAATTCTTTAGAGGTCTTGTTAGGTTAGGTTAGGCTTACGTAGGAAAGAATGAGGAGTTATGTGGAGAGAGACATACAAATGAGGAAGTTAAAAGAGGCATTGTGGTGGTGATTTCAATGTGTATGTGCATGTATGTAAGTATATATATATGTATGTGAATGTGTGTGTTTATGTGGAGCTATGTGGAGAAACAGAGGCACAAATGAGGAAGTGAAGGAATGTTGAGGTGTTGATGTGGATGTGAAGCATGTGGAGGTATGTGGAAGGACAGACAGCAGTGAGGAAGTGAAGGAGTGTTGTGTTGATGTGGATGTGAAGCATGTGAGATTATGTGGAGAGAGAGAGACAGACAGAGTAATGAGGAAGTTAAGGAGTGTTGTGGTGTTGATGTGGATGTGAAGCATGTGGGATTATTTGGAGAGAGAGAGAGAGAGAGAGAGCAATGAGGAAGTTAAGGAGTGTTGTGGTGTTGATGTGGATGTGCTGAAAAGTGTTAGGTGGAGTGCCCTGGCCATGAGGAGAGAATGGGGAATGAGAGATTGACTAGGAGAGAGGTGGAGGGGGAGAGGGAGACCAAGGATGAGGTGGAGGGTGTAAGGGTAGAAGGTATATGAAGGAGGGTGGTGTAAGATGGAGGGAGGGCCGCCTTGTCAGAGAACAGTGTGAATTGGAGATACATAATGAGTTTCCAGTGTGGTGAGAGGCACTCCTAATTATGATATTGTAGTCTGTTTTCATCAGATGGAACTGCCCCACTCTCACAACTTGAATGTTTAAATGTGGTTACATGAATTTTGTTGAGTCTAAGATATGAGGTAGTAATGAGTCTCCCTGGTTACTAGTCAAACCGACCCTCCAGTCTGACAACACTTAGTCACCAGTGTAGCTGAAAGGGGTTGGTGATATTTGTCAGGCTAGAATACACACACTAGATCTCTTGACGTAAGAGATGAGTAACACTGAGAAAGATATTATTATAAGTAACCAGCCACACAATTATCACTCAGAGGAAACAGACACAAGTACACAGTCAAAGTTCAGGCTGAAACTGTCACTGTGTTACAAAGATTAATATACATCACAGAGTTCCTTATTCCCATCAGCTTGTAGCAGCTGTCAGCAAGCAGTTACCTGTTTTGGCAGTTTGTGTAGTTCCCAGGAAAAAAAAAAAAAAACTACAGTGTACCATGGCCAGCATTAATATGAAGATTTCATGAAAAGAAGCATAGACTCATTTTATATTTAAAAAAGAAAAAAAATGGAGGCAGTACAGGCAAAGGGTGAGGACAGGTTGTTGTTGTTGTTGTTGTTGTTGTTGTGGCCCCAGACTTATCAGAAGGTGACTTTGTTGGACTGCAGCGTGGTTATCCCTGTCCTGCAGTCCACCAGCCTGGTTATCCCTGTCCTGCAGTCCACCAGCCTGGTTATCCCTGTCCTGCAGTCCACCAGCCTCCCATCAGTGAATAGGGAGGTAGTTCAGGGGCATTTATTTAACTGCTGTCTGGTTGTATTGGTGCAGCCACATGAAGGCTTCCCATCCAACACCAAGGCAACAGGTACAGTACAGTACAGTACAGTACAGTACAGTACAGTACTGTACAGTACAGTACAGTAGAGTACAGTACAGTACAGTACAGTACAGTACAGTACAGTACTGTGAAACATGTTGATACAGTAGACACAGTTCTGTTCACTTTAACTAGGTGTAAAATTGCCATCCCTCCATCTTGAATGCTGACCCATAAGATGAGATTATAATATGGTGCTAGTCATGAAGAAGTGCAATGGAAAGTACACAGGGCTGGAGCATTGTTGTACTCTGCCATTGACGTATAGGAAACAGGCTGTGAAAAGATGAAAATATCCATAAAGTTTAAGTGAATGAAAATACCACCAAGTTAAAGTGAATGAACTGTAGATGCACTTAGATAGTAGGCACAGCACTTAGAGGCACAGCACTGCACAGCACATTAGAGTATCATTATCCATGTATGTTGCTTTGATGTACAGCATTGGACAACCCCATGTTGAGCTCTTACATCAGTTTGTCTCCTTGTTCTCACCCTTTGCCAGCGTGTTATCTGTTTACAATGCACACTCAATGATAAGGACAACTCCCAACCCTTTATTGGATGGTGCCATGATGTACAACTTATTATGATTGTTGTTATAGCGGTCCCAGGCTTATCTGTAATGGAACCCAGTGGACTGCAGACTTGTAGTGAGGCCAAGGGGGTACCGGTATAAAGACACAATGCACATATTTTTGTCTTGTTGTTGATGTGGTTACCGTTGACCTGTCTAATTGTAAACTATGCAGACTGAAGTTGCGCATCTCCTACAGTACACCATCCTCCTTTGCAGGGATAGGGAGGGATTATAAGGGACATGTGCATAGGTAATTTTTTTTTTCATCAGTGCCACCACATGAAGGCATTCCACTCAACCACCACAACTCTAACAGGTGCTGTGTAGGAGGTATGACAAGCATAAGTGTGGATGGTCATGCCTTTGGAGATGAGTCAGGATTCCAGAGTCTTAAATGATGAGTGTGTGGCCCATTCATTTGGGTAGACTTTTGGTTAGTTTCTCCCTCTGTCTGTCTTTCTTGCTCACTAGATTTAACCTCAGTCTGTTTTTAGGTAGGAAAAAGGTCTGGATGATGATGATGATGATGATGATGATGCAGTAACAGAGCTGGTAGCGTGAGTGACTGAGGATGGAGAGTGAGAAAATGACTAGAAGAGTATGTAAGCGAAGGGGATAGAGACTGAGGATGAGATGGAGGGATGGTATAGAAAGATATATGAATGAAGGTGATGTGAGTTGAAGGGAAGGCAGTCTGATGGCATAGGACAAGGGGACAGGCATTTATTCATAGCCAACCATTCTGGGATGAAGACATGTGACAGTAGATAGATAGATGGTTAATAGATAGGCATATAAGGTAGGTAGGCAGACAGACAGATAGTTATAGATAGACAGGCAGACAGACAGACAAGTGGAGAGGCTGATAGATAGATTGATGCCAGAGTAATGAGGCTTTTGGACACTTGGATAGCTGTTAAATGAGAATATGGAGGGACAGACAGGGACAGGTGGATGGCTAGACAGACAGACAGACAGATAGATGGATTAATGAGAATTCCAGACTCATATAACAGTTAATTGAGAGTAATACTGTACTGTATATGGATTGGCTTGGTGTTTATTGCTACTCATATTCCGTTCAGTGGGATATATATTATTGTGCCGCCCTTAAGGTGACCAAGGCCGATGCAAGCAAGTATATTAGAGCTTTGATACACAATACAAAATGATGCAAAAATATATTCTGTAAGGAGAAACTAATGTGTAGAATTCCCTTTGTATTTAGTGGTGGTATATTAGAGGTTGTTTTGGCCCTATGATTGTCTGAAATGTGAACCAAGTGGACGGCAGGCTTAAGTTGCCCTGCTGCAGTCCACCATCTTCCCTCAGGGAGTTAGAGAATAGGTAAGGGATTTTTGTATAACCAGGGAATTGAACCATCACATTATATCAGTGCCATCACATTATATCAGTGCCATCACATTATATCAGTGCCATCACATTATATCAGTGCCATCACATTATATCAGTGCCACCACATGAAGGCATCAGTCCAGCACCATTTTATATTATATTCATACTTTTAATATCAACATAATTTGCATCAGTAACCTAATGGAGGATATTAAGGTGGAAGAGGCAAAATAAGTAGCCAAGGAAGAGGTGTTAAGAAGTCTCCCTGATTCTTACATAATATTTAGCCAAGAAAATCAATAAGAAGTTGTAAAGTACGGGACTGTCTTGGCTTGTTTTAATCCTGCCTTACTCTGGTTTTGTTTTGTTTACCCTTTATCGTGTCCTCATCCACATCAGCCGTTTCTAATTCTGTAGTATAGCCAGCTTCTGAATTACCAATAGTGC
The DNA here is from genome assembly GCF_032717465.1 of Coenobita brevimanus. Lineage (NCBI taxonomy): Eukaryota > Metazoa > Arthropoda > Malacostraca > Decapoda > Coenobitidae > Coenobita > Coenobita brevimanus. The sequence goes on from NC_137036.1 coordinate 13,339,813, forward strand.
TGTGTGGTCTTTTCCTGTGTTTTAATTGTCTGTTATCTTGTTGTGGTAGGTGGTGGCGACCATCATCCACTCACTTGATGTAGTGCTGCTGTAGTATAGCCAGCTTCTGAATTACCAATAGTGCTGTGTGGTCTTTTGCTGTGTTTTAAATGTCTGTTATCTTTTCTTGTTGTGGTAGGTGGTGGCGACCATCATCCACTCACTTGATGTAGTGCTGCCTACTATTTCCTTCACCCCTATCATTCTTTTTCTCTGCCTGCCGTCCATCCTTCATATTTCTTCCATCCTCCTTGTCACTTTTTATTACTCTTCCTCCACTTCAGGTGACTCTACACTGAATGACAAGCCAAATGGTTTCCTGTAGTCCAGGAAACTATTTACAACGCTGGGTGGTAACCATATAACCAAGGAATGGGTGATGTGGAGCCTACTGTGGTGCCTGTTAACTGAGTGGAGAGACACAAATGTGGCGTCCATCCATGAACCAAACCACACTGTTTCCCATGCTTCACTGTGCCTTGTCACAGTGAGGCACTGTCTACTGCGGGGAACATTGGTTCACTGCACAGGGTGGCTCTGAAGGGTAATTACTTACCTGGTGTTGATGGGTCTGCTCAGCAAGACATACCAGGGTTACTCAGCAGCAACACAGCAGTATTAGCTGGTACTTTTCTGAGTAAGTGTACAGTAGTTGATTGTTGCTGATAGGGTAGGTTAGGTTAGGTTAGGTTTGGTGGTGGTGGTGGTGGTGGTGGTGGTGGTGATTTCAGATATTGTTAATGTGTTAATGTAGCTCTGATTTTTTTTTTTTTTAATGAAACTGTCAGTTGTGGAACTCTAACACAATGTTCTGATGTGTTTTTAAAGCTACAAGTATCACATTATTGTTCTTGGTGTCAGAAGTTATTGTATATAATTTTTTTTTTTTTTTTTTTTTTTTTTTTTTTCAAAATGATGTGTATCAGTGTTTGTGTCTGCAGTTGTATGTAGTTCAGTTATGCTTTCAGGTAATGATGATGATGATGATGATGATGATGATGATTTTTGCATGATGGTGATGATGATGATTTTTGCATGATGATGATGATGATTTTTGCATGATGATGATGATGATTTTTGCATGATGATGATGATGATTTTTGCATGATGATGATGATGATTTTTGCATGATGATGATGATGATTTTTGCATGATGGTGATGATGATGATTTTTGCATGATGATGATGATGATGATGATGATTTTTTCATGATGGTGGTGGTGATGATTTTTGCATGATGGTGATGATGATGATTTTTGCATGATGATGATGATGATGATGATGATGATGATTTTTTCATGATGGTGATGATGATGATATTCTTATGTTGGTGATGATGATGATGTACAGTATTTTGTAATGAGCCATGAGTATAACTGCATAGGCTGGTTGGCCACTGTTAGACAACACATTTGCACCTAGACCAAAGAAAAAGATATTATTGACAGTGGATAGTACTGCAGTTGATTTGTGTCAGTAGGTAGGTTAGGATATGTGTACATTGTGTGTGCCTAGACTACAAGACTGTACATTGTGTGTGCCTAGACTACAAGACTGTACATTGTGTGTGCCAAGACTACAAGACTGTACATTATGTGTGCCTAGACTACAACACTGTACATTGTGTGTGCCTAGACTACAAGACTGTACATTGTGTGTGCCAAGACTACAAGACTGTACATTATGTGTGCCTAGACTACAAGACTGTACATTGTGTGTGCGTAGACTACAAGACTGTACATTGTGTGTGCCTAGACTACAAGACTGTACATTGTGTGTGCCTAGACTACAACACTGTACATTGTGTGTGCCTAGACTACAAGACTGTACATTGTGTGTGCCTAGACTACAAGACTGTACATTGTGTGTGCCTAGACTACAAGACTGTACATTGTGTGTGCCTAGACTACAAGACTGTACATTGTGTGTGCCTAGACTACAAGACTGTACATTGTGTGTGCCTAGACTACAAGACTGTACATTGTGTGTGCCTAGACTACAAGACTAAGTGGATAGTGGATAGTATTGCTGGTTGGACTATATTAGGCAGCCAATTTATCCCTACATGGAGGATCTATCTATCTATCTATAGCCCGACGCCCTAATCCCACAAAGGGTGGCCGCAGACAAAACGCCTCCAAGTCACTCTGTCACCCACCATTTGACTCCCCTCCCCCCAACTCACCCCCCCCTCCCCCCAACTCACCCCCCCCTCCCTCATATACCTCTCAACTCCATCCCTCCACCTCATCCTCGGTCTACCCCTCCCTCTCCCTCCCTCCACCTCACCTACATACACCCTCTTAGTCAGTCTTTCATTCTCCATTCTCTCCACATGTCCAAACCACGTCAGTGTATTTCTCCTAATCTTTTCAACCACATCCACATCTACCCCACAACGTTCCTTCACCTCTTCATTCGTCAACCTGTCCCTCCACGTCACTCCACATGCTCCTCTCAAGTAACTCATTTCCACTGCTCTCACTCTTGACTTGTTCCCCTCTTGCAAGGTCCACGCCTCGCTTCCATACGTCGGGTAGGGATCACAATACCATCATGCAGTGACTTCTTAACTTCCATACTCACCTCCCTATTTCTCATCACTGCTTTCAGTGTACCAACAACCTTTCTTCCCTGCTGTACCCTTTCACGCACTTCTTCCCCCAAAGTTCCATCCTTACTCATCACACTACCCAAGTACTTGAATGCACTCACATTCTCCATATCCTCACCATCCAACCTCACTGCACACTCTGTGACTTCATTCCTCTCAAACACCATAACTTTACTTTTGTTTACATTAACTTTCAGCTTCCTCCTCCTACACACTGTCCCAAATTCATTCACCAAACCTTGCAACTCCCATTCATCTTCACTCAACAATACTGTACTGTATCATCAGCAAACAGCAACACCGGAAGCTTCCAAATCTCACCCTCATTCATTAGGGCCACCCCCACATCCACTGCCCTACCTTGCACCTCCTTTACAACCCCATCCATATATATATTAAACAGCCATGGAGACATCACACACCCCTGTTTCAGTCCCACATTGAGATCAAAGAACTCACTCAGCTCACCATCCACTCGCACCGTAGCCCTAGCTCCCTCGTACATACTCTTCACAGCACTCAACAATTTCCCCTCCACTCCATATATTCTTAATACCTTCCACATACCTTGCCTATCTATTCTGTCATAAGCTTTCTCCAAGTCCATGAAGGCAGCATACACTTTCCTTCCCTTCTCTAGATACTTCTCCACTAAACATCTTAGAACAAATATCTGATCTACACACCCTTTTCCCTTCCTAAATCCCCCTTGTTCTTCTCCAACTAGCTCCTCTGTCATATGCCTAACCCTATCAATGAGTATTCTACCATATATTTTACCAGTCACACTAAGAAGGCAAATACCCCTATGGTTACCACATACTTCTCTCTCCCCTTTTCCTTTGTACAGAGGAACAATTATACCTGATTTCCAGTCCTCTGGAACCCTTCCCTCTTCCCAAGCCAATCTACACAACTTCCATATCCACTCCACAACAATCTCACCCCCATACCTAAGCATTTCACCACACACTCCATCAATTCCTGGGGCCTTTCCTAGCTTAATATTCTTCAGTCAATATACTGTGCATTGTAGGTGTGGAAGGCCTTGGAAAGGTGGGAAGTGTATGGTAGGATGATACATTGCGTGATATACTGTAATTGACACAGGGTACAGCTCTAGATGGCATACCAGGCATCTAGTAGTGAGGAATGAAGGCTGTGTCTGTTTTTATCAGCTTAGAATACTCTAGTAGCAAAGAGATCTTGTGTACTAGATGATATATGCTATTGAGTTAGGTTTATGTTTTTGTATAGTGAGGTGGAATACTCTAGTAGCAAAGAGATCTTGTGTACTAGATGATATATGCTATTGAGTTAGGTTTGTGTTTTTGTATAGTGAGGTAGAATACTCTAGTAGCAAAGAGATCTTGTGTACTAGTTGATATATGCTATTGAGTTAGGTTTATGTTTTTGTACAGTGAGGTGGAACTAGTATTCTGTGGCTTGAATGGTTGGATTATTTCACAGGTCATGCTGTTGGTGGTTTGTCAGGTAGTAGATGGGTGGTTACCATCGTCCCTGGGAGGTACTACCATGGCAGTGGTGTGAGGACAAAAGCCCGGTACTTGGCCTTGCACAGCACTCCCAGGCGGGGAACTCAGCCACATGTACACAGTAGTCAGAGTCCAGGATGAGACTACTACACATACATATCTCTTGTACATAACTAATATCTGTTCCTTAGAGTAGGCTAGATTAGTTAGCTTTGCACAACACTCCCAGGCAGGGAACTCAGCCACATTTACACAGTAGTCATAGTTTGGGCTGAGACTACACTTAGCCATTGACTTATCTGAAAGGGTTAGGGATGTTTGTCAGGTTAGAGTGAATGCACTGTAGCTGTGCTTACACTAGGCCATGAACTAAGCTGAAAGGGGTTAGGGAATTTGCCAGATTGGAGTAAATGCACTACACATGATTAGAATAGGCCATTAAATAAGCTTAAAGGTGTCAGGGATCTTTGCCAGGTTGGGGTAAACACACTATAGAGTCAACAAGCATAGAATGGCTGTCGTGTACATGTGCAGCCAACACCTTCAAAATCACATATGTAATGTTGTACAAAGTTTGCCCAGTTATGTACATAATTATATTTTGTGTTTGGTGCCAACTTCACTTCATCTCTTAGGTGGGAATTTGCATGATGATGATGATGATGATGATGATGATGATTATTTTTTTTTGTATTGTTATGATAGTTCTAATTTTTTTTGGTCCTGGGTCCTATCTTACCCAGTCTTCTGTTTGGGAATTAGGATTAAGATGATGGAATAATTTGTGTTTGTGTGTGTGTGTGTGTGTGTGTGTGTGTGTGAGAGAGAGAGAGAGAGAGAGAGCAGTACAGTGCAATTCCCAAAATCCGAAATTCAAATATCCAAAAAATACCAGTTTTCCAAAAGGTTCTGGGAAGAGTCTTTGTGCCAAAAAATTTCCTGAATGAACATATTTACCGCCAGAGAATTTCCTGGTCTGGTTTCCAGGGTCACTGTACAGTCATGTAAGGCAGCTCGGACTGGATTTGCATGAACCGTGTACAGTACGTGATTCAGTAGTTTGCTGTGTGTCTGTATTCCCATGGACAAGAAGGAAAGAAAGAGAGAGTGAGTGATTGAATGTGTGAATGAGAGAGAGAAGGAAAAAAAAATAGTTGTTGAATTTCCATACCTTGCCGTCATGACCATAATTGTGGAATAAATTAAGGAGTAGGTACAATTATTTTTTAAAGAACTACAAGCAAGTTGGTGTCTATATAACTGATGGTAAAGATAGGGAATTCCAGTGTGCCCACCAAAAAATCCAGGCACCTCTTTATCCTAACTATTTCGGATTTTGGGAATTGCACTGTATGGGGGGTATAAAATAATTAATAAGGGGAAAGCCACATCCAGATCATTATTCTTCCCTTAATCCTTCACTGCGTATTGGTTCTGCCTTCAAGGTTCACATGTAGCTTTTCTCCTTCAATAATATCAGGAGATTAAAACTGGTATAGACAAATTAAAGAGTAACAGAACATTTCTCTTTGAATAAAAATCATCAGAAGTTAACTTGAAAAAATATCAAAGTTGAAGCATGTACAAGAAAAGATTTAATTTTTCTCCATCAATAAAATCAGGAGTCAGAGAAACAACAAGTTAAGTCATACAGAAGATTTAAGATTAAAGTTTTCCCATTAGATTAAAATTATCTGGAGTTAAATAGAGAAAAATACCCCTTCAACCACCACCATAGAGGAATTGATAGTACTGTTAACACCCTGACTGCGTACAGCTTTTTTGTTCAATAAAATCATGAAGTCACCAGAATGCATTAACTCAATTATATCATGGCCGCAGAACAGACAAGAATTTTCTCCTGTAATAGAGTTGCCAGGAGATAATCCAGCGATGTTACAAAGTCCAGCACTTGATGTAAAATGATTGTTGGAATTTTTTTTCTTGCATATACAGGTTGACCCATGTAAACACTACACTTCCACTCTGCCGGCCAGATTGTTGTGTGTTGTGGGGACAGATCAGTGTTATTAGTATCTACCCGGTCTTTGCTGCATCATTTATCAGTTTCCTACTCCCACTGCCACAGCCACACCCACACCAGCAGGCTGAGCTATCCCCCAACACACAAGATATTGCCACATGCTTTTCTAGTGGAGTGCTTTATATGGGTCATCCTGTATATGTCTTATGTATGAAATAAGAATTGTTTTTATTCTATACCATATATTTCTCCTAAATAAAAATGACAGAATTTAATGGGAACCAAATACTCAGTGAGGGGTTGGGGGGGGAGGGAAGAATGTACCTGGATGTGGTTCTGTACATGTACACCTCATGAGATGTTTAGTACAGGAAAATTATATGTGACGTTTATTCAGTCAGAGCCGTATAATTAAAACCGCGTGTGTCAGTGTATCAGATCCCTAAGTTTGATCATTTGTCTATCCATCTGTTTATTGCCAGATGCCTCTATCCTGTAAGGGGTGGCCACAAACAAATAGCCTCCATGTCACCCTGTCCTATGCCATTTCACTGCCTGCTCCCAGTCCATATCCCCCTCTCATATACCTCTCCACTCCATCACTTACACACGTGTAAATTTTAAATGTGTTCAGTGTGCATCCCAGAGTATGTACAGTAGTCAGCAGTGGTGTGAGGAGGACAGGTCTGAGAAATTATCACAGGAAATGGTCCTTGTCCCTAACCTGGCACACTGGGCTTTAATTATATGGCCATAAGTCCTCTTTATAGGTCAGGGATGCGTGTGGGGAAATTATTACCACTGCTACTACAAATAGTAATAAGAATAGTATTAATAATAATAATAATAATCCTGAAATACCATTGAGATATGTTTGATTCGTGATTGAGCTGCTACAAGAGACAAACACTTCAAAACAACTGTGAAGAATCAAAGGCAATGTATTAAACAGTTTTATGAGAAATAAAACAGTGTTGAGACTCGCTTCTGTTTTATGAGTGACAAGTGAGAGAAGAGGTCTGAATGATGTTTTTATAAAATCATGCAGTCCTTTAATGCCTCTTAAGGAGCAGAGGGGCCCAAGGCTAGTCTGCTTATTTCTGCTTTGTCCAAACATTAAGGGCAGAATGGTCCTTTATAAAAAGCTGATTTCTAGTTTCCCCCAGGTTGCAGCCTCATGTGCATTGAAAAGGCAGTTATATTATGGATCACCCCTGTCTGATACAAGAAAAGTGTTTATAATTTAGAATGCATCCCTGACTTATAAAGTTCTGATAGTTTGGAAGTGTATTGACAAGGCAGTCATATTATGGATCACCCCTGTCTGATACAAGAATAGTGTTTATAATTTAGAATGCATCCCTGACTTATAAAGTTCTGGTGGTTTGGAAAGCTTCTCTTGTGCATTATAAAAAGTTACAATGCTGTGTTTTTGAACATCCCTGTCTTGTATGGGAAAACTTTTGACATTTTGGAAAGCATCCCTGACCTATAAGAGGACTGACTGACTGAATAATATAAATAAGTTGTATATTATTGCTTAGTATGTTGATTCACAGCAGATTTATGATCAATTTCTTGCCGTAGCCGTGATTTATTTTTTTCAGGCTGAACAAGAGGAGGAGACAGCAGAATATGTCCTGTGTTTGTCAGATACGAGAAGAAATAGATCATAAGTGTTTGTGAATCCCTTGTAAGAATTTAACCCTTAACCCCTTGAGGGTTAAAGTAAATTACAATAGCATAAACTGAGGTTATGTTGAGCTGCTTAAGTTGAATAGCTTCTTGGAGGGAATAATTTTCTGGGCTTCTAGCCTTTGGTACCTTTTTCCTTGCATTTAAATGTGATTGGTCTTCCACTGCTTCCCTGAGGCAGTCATTGTGCCTTGTGACTCTCTAACTTTCTTGTCAGTTTTGGGCCAGAGCATAATATCATAATGGTTGATTAAATATAAGCCATCATTTTTTATGTAGTTCTGGCACCCCAAAATTTTCAGTGCAACCCAGCGTAAAACCTCCAGTATTTAAAGTACATAAAATAATCAGATTTAAGTTATCACTATACATAAAGCTCAATCTGGTTTACCTCAAAGCTTGCGTGTGGTTTGGGCTTCTGGCTCTAAGGGTGAAGGGGTTAAGGGTTAAAATCTAAACATCTCATGAGGTGTTAGCCTTTATATAACTTTTTTTTTTCTACTGCTCTGTGTGCATGGTGAGTGAAAGTTCAATAAAGTGTGTGCAGGGAATTTTTTTGAAATGAAGACAATGTGCAAAGAATTGTTAATACTATCATCCTGCCCCTGGTGGTATTAGTTGTAGTGCCAGATTCAACTGAACATGAACATGGTGGACTGCAGGCTGAAGGTGCCCTCATCTTGCAGTCACCATTCACCCTTTGGGGACAGTGAGAAAGTTGAGGGACATTTGTATAACCAGGCAGCTGCACTTCCTGTTTATATCAGTGCCATTGCTTGAAGGCATCCCTCTTCAGCATCATCCTGACCCTAATTCCCACATATAAAGGCTGAGGTAAGTTTAAGAGATGGGGTAATTAAAAGTAATATAAAAAAGTAACCATCAACGGCATGTTTAGTGAAATGGACCATACACATTCATACACCATTCTAGCTATCAGTTCTCTGTAGAACTGCCACCCAAGAAGTCCATTTCTTGTGCAACCATCATCTGAATCCCAATTCCCACTGAAGGTGAGGTGAGGTAGTGTACAGAAACCTTGTCAACAGCATGCTCAATGAAGTGGGCCACACACACTTGTTCAGAGACCATTCAAGCCTCAGAAACCCCAGTTATAATCAGGGAGCATAAAAAAGGTTGATCTAGCAGAGTACTCTCATGACACGTGGAATGAGCCACACAGCCAAGTCCTGCTTGTGTCAAGTCCAGTGAGCCTTGTTTCTGAGGTGGGAGTAAGTTACCTCAGTTACTGTAGCCAGTTTATTTTAATCTGAGGGAACTGGGCCTCCCCCACAGCTGTTCGTACTAAGTTTGTTGCCTGAAATCCATTGAGCTTTGAGTTGGAGGCAGGAATGAGTTCATGGTTACCACTCAAATGCCTGGCCATCTTGAAGGGGGTGATGTGTCAGGCTAGAACAAGTACTTCATAGGGAGTTTTAAGCAGGTTAGGAAGAGTACTCGTGTAATAAGAGTTGATAGGGCCTTAGCTATTCCCATTCATGTACTCTATCTCAAGCTGAATAAGTAATGCTGGGAAGTAGCATAAAATATACAAGGTGTCAGCACAAAGACCCAAAGATAGTACAGTATTAGCTTGTACTGCAGTTTTAACCACTTCACTCCAGTGACAAATTTATCATTTTATTCTTGCTGCTTTCAGACAGTGTTAGTTAGTATGGGAGAGTTTTTGAGCTTGAGGAGTCGCACAGCATTCATTAACCTGTTAAGTAGAAGAACTGAGTAAAGTTTCTTGGAGTGACTGTAGTGAAGGGTTGACATACAGCCTTCATTAAGTATTCTACCTTCAGACAATGTAAGTCAGTAAGGGAGAGACACTTGAGAGGCTACAAATACTCTTTATTAACTAATACAGGAGGAGAGAGAAGTTAAATCAAATCATTGGAGGCAGCAGGAATAAACTTTAATGTCAATAGTGAAGGGATTGAATGTGTGTGCTAGTAGGTGTATCTCAGAATCTAAGAGCTTTCTATCGTACACTTTGAGCTCATATTTTTACCACTAGAGTCTTTACAGAATGACTGAAACAGTTCATTAGTGCTTATTATATGATACCTCACCTATTTATCATAGTACTAGGTTCACCTTAACTTGGCAGAGATGTCTGACCTCATTGGCAGAATAAGACAGTGCTGTAGCTCTACATCCCTCCCATAAAACTTTGTAAGTACTGTAGTTTGATATGCTGATCTTAATCTCAAGTAACAGCTTGGCATTAAAGATGGAGAGATACCAGTTTTAAGCCTAGTTAGAGTGGATAGACTGTAGGGTTTTGAGTATATTTAAACATGGATCAGAGTCAGCCTTACAGCCCTAACATTCATAAGTCTCAGTTGGTATTTCTTCATTCTCAAGAGTTCTTAGAAGGGATGACCATTGAGTGCTGTCTCCCTGTGCAGTTTGTTTTTGTACTCAGTAGAAAAGTTCCATTAAAGAATTTGCATCATGTACCTTTAGTTTCAGTCATTCTGTGTTCTAGCAGTGTGAAGTCTACAGCTAATATGTTAAGTCCTGCCATTGGATAAGATGGTATTATTGTAAGTATGGAAGGACCTTAAGTTTTTAATGTATGTGCTTGCCAGAGGTTGTTGTTCTGCCAGGAAGTGGCCTAATCATGTGTCTTATTATGCCACTATATGGTGTCTTAATCTTTATTCCTTTCAGGTCTTGTTTCATTCACTTCGTCTTTTTATTTCTCTTTCCCTCTGTATAAATATATTTCTCTCTTCCTCTGTATATGTATTTCTCCATTCCTCTGTGTATTCATGTATCTCTTCCTCTGTAAATTTTCATATGTTTCTATATGTTTACTCTCTGTTCCACTGTATTCTGTCATGTTTTTATCTCATCTCCCCTTCTTCCTCAGTACATTGTCATATGTCTCTTTTCTCCTGTATATTCTGTCATATGTTTCTTACCTCCTCACTCTCTCTTCCTCTGTATATTCTGTTGTTCTTCCTTTTTATATATTGTCATATGTTTCTCTTCTCCTGTATATTCTATCATATGTTTCTATCTCTTCACTTTCTCTTCCTCTATGTATTCTGTCATATGCTTCTCTCTCTCTCTCTCTCTCTCATATTATCATAGCCCTAACTACTAGGGAAGTAAAAGTCCTAAGTACAACGGTATATATTTATTGTATACAGGTTTATATGTACAAACAATGTGCTCACCCTTTAGAAGGGACATACAAGCCTAATAAATATAAACAAACAATTACCTAGTTTGAAGTCCTGTGTCTGTAGAATCTGAAATAAAATAGTTACCCCTGAAAAAGAAATATAATAGTTACCCCTGAAATATAAGAGAAAACGGATTAGTTGAAGGAACTCATTCACACTGATGTGCAGGGGTGGGTTAACCTGGCCAGCTCCAGCTGCACCTCCACCAGGGCGTCTGACCCAGTCACCCACCCCAGCCAGCAGGGTGGAGCCCAGTGAGTGGAGGGTGTGGTGGCTGGCAGTAGCAGAAGCTACTGCCAGCCACCACACCCTCCACTCACTGGGCTCCACCACAGCACTGATAGTGGTGGTGGTGGTAGGGGTGTGTGTGTGTGTGTGGTGGGTTGAGTCCACACACACACAGCCCCTACCACCACCACCACCACCATCTTGGCTGGGGTGAGTGACTGGGTCAGACACCCTGGTGGGGGTGTTGGGCCGGGGGGGGTAAACCCACTGGAGCTGGCCAGGCGGGGGAAGGGAAAGGCGGTAAAGCTGGGAGGAGGAGAGAGAAACGATGGGTTGGGGCCGAGATGGGGAAACAGATTGCCCCGCCGGCAGGCCAACCCCGTATAATCCCGTTAGGGATTGGGTAATCTGGCCCTATCTAAACCCCTGCCCACCCCTCCCCTCCCCCCCTCCCAGCCCTTTCCCTTCCCCCACCACCCCTGCACATCATGGCTCACATTCCCACTGGTTAAGGACACTCCCTACCACCTCAGCCTTGGCAGATTATTTATACATATTGACAACTAAGTGTAATATGCAAAATAAATCGTTAGGGAAGAGGTGGTAGTGAGGCCTTAAGCCAATGAGAATACAAGCCACAGACACACACACACATACACACACAGAAGGAGAGAAAGGAAAAGGATAGAGGGAAGGTTGGTGATTCCTGGGCAGCCACTCCTGGGATGTAAGGCAGGCCCCCAGTTGGAGAGAGGGAGGAGAGGTGGAGGGAAGGAAGAAGGTAAGGATGAAGGATGGGAAAGGAAGGATTGGGAAGGACTGAGGGAGACGATGAAGTCTGCAGCCATCTGAAAAGAAAAGAGAAACTGTTAGTACAAATGTTGAAAAAGCATAAAGTTACCCCATCAGCCAATGTTGTGTCATTTTATTCCTGCCAGCCACTGATTTAGTTCAGGAATTATGCCACTCCTACAATCTTAGAGTTGTGGCTGCATGACAGTGAGTTACGAGGAACAACTGTCTTCTTGGTTACTAGTCAAATTTACTCTCCACTCTGACTACACCTGGCCATCATCTGGGCCAAAAGGGCTTAGGGATCTTTGGTGAAAACACAGTGACTACAGATAAGCTACAGCCTCATTAATCCTCCCATTATCAGAAGTCTCCCTTAAGCTGAATCAAACCATCTTGTGGTACCAAGAGTAAGACTTTCTCTGGGGTGAAGTAAGCACCTAACATCAAAATATTTATAAAGCTCGTACTCTAATGCTAACCCAATATCACAAGTACGAGGAATGGAAAGATGCAACACAATGTTCAAGGTGACAGAGGAGGCTTCATAACACCTGTTCCTTAGCTATTTATTATCCCTAATATACCTTAACATTCTCCTGTATGCTATTTATGTCATCTTAATATCAATGTACTTTGCATCAGTAACATAAAATTTGATACAGAGGTGTAATATGCTGGACAAACTGCTAGGGAAGAAGTGTTAAGACATCCACAAAGCCACTCAGAATATGGCCTACAGTCCTATGACATGACTGGTAATGACTCAGAGACGTGGCGGATGAGAGTGTATGAGGATGAAACTAGAATGACATGGGAAGGATGCCTGGTGGTCTACTAGATCTCATGGTCCAGAATGAACTGTGGCTTACATATGGTTCAGATCGTATATATGACCTGAGATTATTATATCACATACAATGCTACCAGGGGCATACGTCAGTCTCTATCTATCTATCTGTCTGTCTGCAGACAGACACCTTAATCCCAAAAGGGGTGGCCACAAAGAAATTGCCTCCATGTTGCCCTGTCCCCTGTCATGTCTCTGCCCTCCCCCCAGCTCACACCTCCCTCTCTCATACACCTCTCCACTCAGTCTCCTACCCTAAAATGTTCTGGACCATTGCAGCCAAGTCTTATGCCCCTATGCTCTGAAAACTGCAACTTGGGCAGTTCTTCATCCCTCATGACTTGAACCTTACCAGCTTAGCTAACTTGGCCTAAAACTGCCATCACTCCATCTTGAATACTTAGTTAAAACACTATATTAGCACTAGATTATGATGCTAGTTACCAAAATGTGCTGCAAAAAGAAGCCGGAAGCACAACATTATCTGATTCTGCCGATGAACCAACCAAATTAAGCCAAGATAGGACTAAAACCTGGGCTAAGTTAAGATCAGAGAGTTATAATCACCACCCCACTCCATGCCAAACACTCCTCTCCACCCACACCCACCCACTTTTTTCCTTCCTCACCTCTGAATTTCCATCTTACTGCCCTACCTACAACACTCATCTCCACAGCCTATACTTCCCCACCTACAACACTCATCTCCACAGCCTATACTTCCCCACCTAAAACACTCATCTCCACAGCCTATACTTCCCCACCTAAAACACTCATCTCCACAGCCTATACTTCCCCACCTAAAACACTCATCTCCACAGCCTATACTTCCCCACCTAAAACACTCATCTCCACAGCCTATACTTCCCCACCTACAACACTCATCTCCACAGCCTATACTTCCCCACCTAAAACACTCATCTCCACAGCCTATACTTCCCCACCTACAACACTCATCTCCACACCCAGTACTTGCTACAGCCCACATGTCACAGCCCAGCATTGGGCACCTTCTCTTCAGTAAAGGGTTGGATAATAGATGGGTGGCAGCAAGAATAAAACACTACTGATGTCCTGACTGAGCAGCCCCATCTAGGGACCCTACACTCTCCAGGTGAGGTAATAAAGGGTTAGATGATGGATGGACTGCCTAACCTCAGGGACTCACATGATGGGACAGTAACGGGTTGAATGACGCATGGATCACCTAGCTCAGGGCCCTTAACCTCATGATGGGGAGGTAAAGGGTTGAATGATGCATGGATCACCTAGCTCAGGACCCTTAACCTCATGATGGGGAGGTAAAGGGTTGAATGACGCATGGATCACCTAGCTCAGGGCCCTTAACCTCATGATGGGGAGGTAAAGGGTTGAATGACGCAGGGATCACCTAGCTCAGGACCCTTAACCTCATGATGGGGAGGTAAAGGGTTGAATGATGCATGGATGGCCTAGCTTAGGGTCCCTCTTCACTCCTGGTGAGGCATTCAGGAGCTGAATGATAGATGGGTGGTGGCAAAAACTGATGCCCTGATTGAATAGCCTTGCTTCAGGCTCCTACATTCTTCATGGCATGATGGATGGATGCCTAGTGTCAGCCCCCTACACTCCTGAAGGACAGTAATGGACTGCATGATACACAAAGGGCCTCACCTCAGCCCCCTACACTCCTGAAGGACAATAAAGAACTGGATGATACACAAAGGGCCTCACCTCAGCCCCCTACACTCCTAATGGATCCTACACTCCTAATGGATCCTACACTCCTAATGGATCCTACACTGCTAATGGATCCTACACTCCTGAAGGACAGTAATGGACTGCATGATACACAAATGGCCTCACCTCGGCCCCCTACACTCCTAATGGATCCTACACTCCTGAAGGACAGTAATGGACTGCATGATACACAAATGGCCTCACCTCAGCCCCTACACTCCTAATGGATTGGACAATGATTGGATGGTGAAAGGAATAAAACAGAAATAACATCCTCAGGCTGAAGAGGTAAATGGCTATCCTTTCTACTGTCAAAAACTGGGCAAATATGACTGAGTAAAGCAGATTATCAAAAAATCATGTATATTACAATATTACTGAAGTAAAACTGGAAGCAACTGATACCTAACAACGCTGCCACAACATGGAAGCAACTGATACCTAACAACGCTGCCACAACATGGGTGCTCAACCTTTTTAGCCAAATGGACCAACTTCCTATACAAACAGACTTGGTGGGAACTTCCTATTCAGACAGACTTGGTGGGAACTTTCTACTCAAACAGACTTGGTGGGAACTCCATATTCAAACAGACTTGGTGGGAACTTCCTATTCAGACGGACTTGGGGGAACTTCATATTCAAACAGAATTGGCAGGAACTTCGTATTCAGACCTGGTGGGAGGTTCATGTTTAAATTTGGTGGGAATTTCCTTTACAGACTTGGCAGGCTGTACTCTGCTGCTATTAACTTTATCTATAATTATACTGGTACAAATAACTCCATTGTACAGGTGATATGGAAATATACTAGTACATATACCTCCATTGTACAGGTGACAGGCAGGCACTTGTCATGGTGGTATGAATAAAATCAGGCAATTCTGATGGCCACTTGTACAAATGTCCCTCAGTTGCCTTCCAGACCCTTAAAGACATGATGAACTGCAGGAAGGGGTAAACTCCAGCCTGCGGTCCACCGAGTTCACATTCAAATGAGCCTGGGGTCACAACAACAACAACAATATAAATTAATATTTAAGTGCTAGTGGCTCAAAACCAATATATGATGCAGCATTTTCACTTGGAGGAGCCTGTACATACTCTGCCAACGGATCCAACAGGACTGGCTGAGCACCCATTCTAAATAATCCTGTTCAGCATAAGACAGTACAGCGGTATATGTATGTATGTATGTATGTATGGTATATATATGTATGTGTGTACGCATGTATCATTTTGTTTCGTTTATAAAGGCTCCAACGTGCTTGCATGTGTCAGTCTTGGTCGCCTAAAGGTGGCTCTCCATGCTGCTTGATCTCTGGCAGCTTCCCTATTCAGTCCCTTATCCCTGAGGTCACACTCAGTGACCTTGTCTCAGGTCTTTTTCAGTCTGCCTCTGCAACCCTACCCCCAATGTTAACACTTCCCACTTTCTGCACCAAACTGTCTTCCCCTATCCCCTGCACATGCCCAAACCAGCTCAATTTATCTCTCCTCATCACAACACCAATACACTCCAGCTCCATCCTTCCTCTTAACTCCTCCATCATAAACCCAGCTCCCTCAAGGTCTCACATTCAAGGATGCACTACACATCCATCTAATCATTGTCATTTCTGTATGTTAGAGTCTGTGAATATCCTCCTTCTTTACTGCCCAGGTCTCACTACCATACAGCATTATACACCTAACACATCCATAAATGAATTTAATTATGTATGTATGCAATGTATGTATGTATATATGTATGTATTTGTTTGTATGTATACATGCAAATCATTTGTGTAAGGCAGCATAGTCTTTAAATTCAAGTGAAGTCCTTTTCAATTAACACTTGCAGGTGAGAAACAATTTCATTCAGCACAGGAGAGGCACTGTTTATTGATGGGTTTTATTACTGCTGCACTGTTAGTAAGGGATGCCTTCATGGGGTGGCACTGACAAAGCTGGGTAACTCCACTGACTGGTTATACAAATGTCCTTCAAATCCCTCCCTGAAAGAAGGTTGGTGGATTGCAGGAAAAAGGGAACTTCAGCCTGCAGTGCACTGGGTCCACATTGAGATGAGCCTGGGGTTGCCTGAATTACTACCAGTACTGTTAAGGCTGCATCTAACCCCTCCATTGTAAATACTGTTTCCCACACTGAATAAAATCATGTCAAGGCAGCAAGTATAAATCACAAAGGGCTTCCCCAGAATCCACAGCTTAATCTTAAACACAACAAAAGCCAGAGACTCTCACCTTGTATGTCCCTTCCAGCACTGAAATATATGGGTGAGCACATAGCACATTCTGACCCCTTAACAACTCAAAACATTAATGCTACTGAATTTAAAGCACAGATCAATGAGGGTAGTTGTTAATGCTACTGAATTTAAAGCACAGATCAATGAGGGTAGTTGTTAATGCTACTGAATTTAAAGCACAGATCAATGAGGGTAGTTGTTAATGCTACTGAATTTAAAGCACAAATCAATGAGGGTAGTTGTTAAGGGGTCATAAAATATATACAGAAAAAGTCAATCACATTTTCCAAACATTCAGTCCTCATTATAAGTTATGGCTGGATTCAAAAACATCACAAATTTTCCATATAACACTAACTGTAATTTGGGGAGAAATGGTCAAACAGCTCTATCGATACCATTGCAAATTTTACGTGTCAATTCTTCTATAGGTTATTCTGGACTCAATGACAAAAAAGCATATATTAAAAAGCCAGGGATGTGTTTAAAAACTATCATAACGGTACTGCTGGGGTGAACAGGATAAAATTGGCCAATATATTATAAGTTTTTACAGGTAACTGGTAATATGTCTGTGGGTCAACTGCCATGGTACTTGTACAGGTGGCAATGGAAATCTTATGACTCAATTCTTTTATAAATTAATCTTGACTTAATGACATAAAATATATACAAATTAAACCCTGGCTGTTCCACAATATAAGAAACTTAATTCATACATCTGGTGCGTCAATTATTGGTTAATTGTCCAATCATTATTTTATGTACCAATGGAACTCTCTTCTGTGGCAATATTTCAACAAGTTAATAAAGATTTAATGGCAACTATAAACATATGAGTTATAATGAGGACTTACAGTAATGCTGCAGGACAAGCCAAATTATTTACTGGTGCAATTGCTTGCCTGTGATTGATGGGTCTGCTTGGCTAGACTGACTGGGGTTACTCAACAACAACTATACACATTTACAAACAACAAAAACAAGAGCACAGCTTGGACTGTATGAGTGAGGGGATGCCTTCATGTGGTGGCACTGATATACATGGGCAGCACCATTGCCCTGGTTATACAAACATCCTTCAACTCCCTCCCTATCCCCCCAAGAGGAGGATAGTGGATTGCAAGGGAGGAGCAATTTTAGTCTGACGTCCACAGGGTTTGTGTTCAAATGACCCAGCGGCCAAAACAACAACATCTTTATAACAAACTAGCCTGAGCCTGCAGCATTAATAATTATGAAAGCAAAAATAATAATAATAAATGCAGAACAGACGATATCTTGAAACAACCGTCCACGGAGAGGAGATGCTACGAGGAGATGGTGCTGAGATGATGCTTGCAGTGAAGGGAGGCAGAATAGATGCAGCTTGTTGTGGTGTTGATCTTGACACTTCCCAAACTGCTTATCACCTGAAACAACCATCCATGGAGAGCAGATGCAATGAGTAGACGATGTGAGATGATGTTTGCAGTGAAGGGAGGCAGAATAGATGCAGCTTGTTGTGGTGTTGATCTTGACACTTCCCAAACTGCTTATCTCCTGACAAGATCAACGATGCACATTAGACATTATAAGGCACCAACAAACAATAAATCCATAAACCTTTACATATACAGGGGACAAATTCTGGGAGGGAATGTATTGAATTATGTCCTTGTTATTTGTCACCTTTACTCATCATTCTTGGTGGTGGCGAGGGATGCCTTCATGTGGTGCCAACACTATAACAGGACAACAGTTAACTATTCCTCTACTTCCTCCCTATTCCCCACAAGGCAGATGGTGAACTATAAAAGGGTAGTTGCCTGGATGTATAAATGTCCCTCAGTTCCTTCCACATCACATGAAAGTGGGATGGTGGACTGCAGGACGGGAGCAACTTCAACCTACAGTCCACAGGATTCACATTTCAGATGAACCTGTGCCATGGATACTACTATTTGTTGAGAAAAAATAAATAAATAAATAAAATAATTATGTCACAAATATCACTACATCAAGACAGGTAAGTTTACAAAATATTCAAGAAACACTGACTGTCAGAGTCCAAGATGTGACACACACTGTTACAAATCTCACGATATATCTCGGATTTCTTTTCTCCCAACAATTTCCAGCAACTGATGGGAAGCAAAACTACCTGGTTTCTGATATTTAGTATAGCTTCCAGTCCACAGAAAGCATGAGCTGAACCATGGCCAACCCCAGTACAGGGATTCCTTCAGTGGAGGCATGGCACCGATATTACAGTATATAGCTCTGTATGTGTGGCCTAGGAAAGTTCCATTCTAGAGTGGGGAAAAGAAGTACAGTATAGATTTTTTTTTTTTTTTTTAATGCGAGGAAGAAGGAACCAAAGGCCATGAGCCCGCAGTAACAGTTCCCTCCAAGAGAAAAACAAAATACAATAGAGAGCCAAATTCAAGATCCGATCATTTTGAGATGCCTGGACACACTGCGTTTGAAAGACTGGAGATCACAGGCAGCAGGAAATACAGACAGAGGGAGACAGTTCCAGAGCTGACCTCTTGCATAAATGAAAGACTGGGAGTAACAGTTAACTCTTGCATTAGAGAGTTGGACAGAAAAGGGATGAGAGTTTGCTGCCAGACGGGTACTACACACCCATCGTAGAGGTGGAGGAATGCAAGAAGACAGTTCAGAGGAGCAGTGACCATTGAAGTAGCGATAGAAAAGAGATAAAGATGCATGATGATGATGATATAATTCCACTGATATCCAGAAAGCTAATCTGCTAGCTTTCCCTAATTTACAGTATTAGTTATATAAACAGCAATAGACCATGTAAACCAAGGGGAATTTCCTGTATGTGAATAAAATAATTTAGAGGCAGTTGCTATGAATAAAATTTTGAAGATATCACTGCACTTAGTCTACAGTATACTACATAAAAACTGCCTACCAGAGTACCAATGGTTCCTGAAAAGCTAGTTTGCTTCTTTATCCTGATTTACAGAACCACTCACTAGTGCTGCCTACAGTACTTCTTCCTTCACCACTATCATTCTTTTTCAGTGTACCCTCTACTCTTCCTGTTTCTCCCATCCTTCCCACTGCTTTTCAGTTGTACCCTTCTTTTCACTTCAGGTGGTTATACACAGCGTGACAATCCTAGACGTTTCCTGTAACCATTTACAATGCTGGGTGGCAATCATACATAACAGGACAATGTGAAGCCTACTATGGTGTTCCTTTTAACTGGGTGGAGATGCAACTGCAGTTTTCACCTGGGAATCAAACCTCCACACTTCCCTGTGCCTCACCCCTCCACACTTCCCCAAGCCTCACTGTGGTGAGGTGGTGTCTACCACAAGGGAACACTGGTTCACTGCACAGAACAATCTTGCAGGGGCAGTTGCTTGCTGGTGGATGATGGGTCTGATTGGCCAGAAAGACCAAAGTTAATTTCCAAGAACAATTGTACCAGTTATACGGGGAGAAAATAGTAAGATACTGGTACGATAAAGGGGATTTCCCATATGTGAATTAAATCATCAGTTTAGTCAGAATGTGATGTGGCCTGAAGGCTACCTGTGCCTAATAATGATGTGGCCTGAAGGCTACCTGTGCATAATAATGATGTGGCCTGAAGGCTAACTGTGTCTAATAATGATGTGGCAGGAAGGCTACCTGTGCCTAATAATGATGTGGCTACCTGTGCCTAATAATGATGTGGCATGAAGGCTAACTGTGCCTAATAATGATGTGGCATGAAGGCTACCTGTGCCTAATAATGATGTGGCATGAAGGCTAACTGTGTCTAATAATGATGTGGCATGAAGGCTGTGCCTAATAATGATGTGGCATGAAGGCTACCTGTGCCTAATAATGATGTGGCATGAAGGCTACCTGTGCCTAATAATGATGTGGCATGAAGGCTGTGCCTAATAATGATGTGGCATGAAGGCTAACTGTGTCTAATAATGATGTGGCATGAAGGCTGTGCCTAATAATGATGTGGCATGAAGGCTACCTGTGCCTAATAATGATGTGGCATGAAGGCTAACTGTGTCTAATAATGATGTGGCATGAAGGCTGTGCCTAATAATGATGTGGCATGAAGGCTACCTGTGCCTAATAATGATGTGGCATGAAGGCTACCTGTGCCTAATAATGATGTGGCATGAAGGCTAACTGTGTCTAATAATGATGTGGCATGAAGGCTGTGCCTAATAATGATGTGGCATGAAGGCTACCTGTGCCTAATAATGATGTGGCAGGAAGGCTACCTGTGCCTAATAATGATGTGGCATGAAGGCTACCTGTGCCTAATAATGATGTGGCATGAAGGCTAACTGTGTCTAATAATGATGTGGCATGAAGGCTGTGCCTAATAATGATGTGGCATGATGGCTACCTGTGCCTAATAATGATGTGGCAGGAAGGCTACCTGTGCCTAATAATGATGTGGCATGAAGGCTACCTGTGCCTAATAATGATGTGGCATGATGGCTACCTGTGCCTAATAATGATGTGGCATGATGGCTACCTGTGCCTAATAATGATGTGGCATGATGGCTACCTGTGCCTAATAATGATGTGGCATGAAGGCTACCTGTGCCTAATAATGATGTGGCAGGAAGGCTACCTGTGCCTAATAATCACAAGCTTTCAACTAATGACCATCAATATTCCCAGACTTCCACTTCATTATTTAGGGGTTTTGGGCTGGTGCAGGTTTATATCCAAGGGGTGGTTGGGGTTTACTGCTCATGTAATGCTACTCAGGGATGAGTGAAGTTGGTCACTCTCATCATAAATGTCAGGACCAACTTGCCTAAACTCGGACTCCTACGCTCCTCATGGACCAACACAGGATTAGATGATGATGATGATGATTAAGCAATGAACCTATCATCATCATCAATATCATCATCATCATCATCATCATCATCAATATCATCATCATCACCATCATCATCATCATCAATATCATCATCATCATCATCATCATCATCATCAATATCATCATCATCATCATCATCATCATCAATATCATCATCATCACCATCATCATCATCATCAATATCATCATCATCATCATCATCATCATCATAATCTTAATCTCCTTACCTGCCAGCAGTGTTGGCTGGATGTACACAATAAATGTGGTGCCAAACTGTTATATTGTTCTGTTCATGGCTTTTTTTCACTCTGCTCATCTACAATGTCCTGGAAGGCAAAAAATACTTGTTACACTCTCTTCACACTGTCATGGAAGGCAAAAGTTAAATCTAATAATAATAATAGTACAGTAATAATAATAATAATAATAATAATCGTATCATTTGTACCGTTTATCAAGACTCCAGCTTGCTTGCATGCGTCAGCCTTGGTCACTTAATGATGGCTCTGCATGCTGTTTGATCTCTAACAGTTTCTCTATTCAGTGCCTTATCCCTCACATCACATGCTGTTTGATCTCTAACAGCTTGTCTATTCAGTGCCTTATCCCTCACATCACACTCTGACCTCATCCCAGGTCTTTTTTGGTCTGCCTCTCGCAACTCTACCCTCAACGTTCACACCTCTCACCCTCCGCACCCAGTTGACATCCTCTGTTCTCTCCACACATCCATCTCAATCAACTCATTCTCATCACAACTCTAATATATCATCATCACCATCATCCAGACCTCCTTTCCCACCCTAGGGCAGGGTAAGGAGTAGTAACGTCCAGACAGCCAAAGTCTGCCCAACTCAATGGGCCTTGCTTCCAATCACTCATCATTCAAGCCCTTGAAATCCTGGCTCCATTTGATAGGCCAAAAAAAAAAAAAGTTCCGTAGCATCACATATAGGGTACCATACCTATATAACAGAGCCAGTCCAAACACTGTCACGTTAATAATGGGTACAAATTTGAAGGAGGGAGAAGACGAGGTAGGCCAAGAAAAAGGTGGAGGTATATGGTGGATGAATGTGTGAGGAAGAGAGGTACCAGGTATGGTAGTTGGTGAGGCTAAGGGACTGACAAGACATCAAGCTGGCTGGATGAATTCTGTGTGCTGAAGTACATGACCAGGAACACTAATACAATGAAGCTAAATAACACAGCTACCCTTATGGCAGCTACAGTGACATACAAACACTGTCAAAATAATGAGGGAATCAATAAGATGCAGTACACTCCACACCAAACTAGAAAAATAAAAAAAAAATTCATTCATTCATTCATTGCCAGACGCCATGTATCCCAAACGGGGTGGCCAAGGTCTTAGAGTTAATTGTTTTACAGGGAGGGGCACTAATCCTCCACCAACCCCACTTGACACGTAGGGATGCCAACAGCATCTGGTGTTCCCAGGCGGTCACCCATCCAAGTACTAACCAGACCCAACGTTGCTTAAAAAATACCAACTGTAATTCTGGTTACAGCTCAAATTTAAAAATGGAGTGACTAGTTTTATGCCTGGTTAGAGTGAACACTGAATAAAGTCAAGTGTTCTTTATAGACTAAAATTAAATAATTCACCAATTAGTTTATGCAGTTTTCAGCAATTTCTTTCCTATACACATCCATCACAAATGTACTCTTTTGTACTGTACTGGTACTTCTTAATTAACAATGTGTGGGGTTGTTACTTATACTTTAACCCATTATCTTATCTATGTTAAAGTTAGTTTGGCCTGGGTTAGTAGGTAGGCTAGGTTTAGTTAAGTTGGGCTCAGTCAAGGTGAGGTTAGGTTAGGTTAGGTTAGGTTAGGTTAGGTTAGGTTAGGTTAGGGTAGGTTAGGTTAGGTTAGGGTAGGTTAGGTTAGGTTAGGGTAGGTTAGGTTAGGGTAGGTTAGGTTAGGTTAGGGTAGGTTAGGTTAGGTTAGGTTAGGGTAGGTTAGGTTAGGTTAGGGTAGGTTAGGTTAGGGTAGGTTAGGTTAGGTTAGGTTAGGGTAGGTTAGGTTAGGTTAGGTTAGGTTAGGGTAGGTTAGGTTAGGGTAGGTTAGGTTAGGTTAGGTTAGGTTAGGGTAGGTTAGGTTAGGGTAGGTTAGGATAGGTTAGGTTAGGTTAGGTTAGGGTAGGTTAGGTTAGGGTAGGTTAGGTTAGGGTAGGTTAGGTTAGGTTAGGTTAGGTTAGGTTAGGTTAGGTTAGGGTAGGTTAGGTTAGGTTAGGGTAGGTTAGGTTAGGTTAGGGTAGGTTAGGGTAGGTTAAGCTAGGTTAGGTTAGGTTAGGGTAGGTTAGGTTAGGATAGGTTAGGTTAGGTTAGGGTAGGTTAGGTTAGGTTAGGTTAGGTTAGGGTAGGATAGGTTAGGTTAGGTTAGGTTAGGGTAGGTTAGGGTAGGGTAGGTTAGGTTAGGTTAGGGTAGGGTAGGTTAGGATAGGTTAGGTTAGGTTAGGTTAGGTTAAGCTAGGTTAGGTTAGGTTAGGTTAGGTTAGGTTAAGTTAGGGTAGGTTAGGGTAGGTTAAGTTAGGGTAGGTTAGGGTAGGTTAGGTTAGGTTAGGGTAGGTTAAGTTAGGGTAGGTTAGGGTAGGTTAAGTTAGGGTAGGGTAGGGTAGGTTAGGTTAGGGTAGGCTAGGTTAGGTTAGGTTATTTTAGTGCAGATGCAGTACAGGACAGAGACAGCAGCAGGAACATCTCTCCCAAGTTTATTTATTTATTAAGTACATAAAAAAACACTTGCAATGGACATCTACTGAAGACAAAGTGTTTACAACTACTTAATTTAGGTAATGAGCATATGAATTGTAAAGTCCATTAGTTGGGTGTAATTCCAAAAATGTATGGTGCTGCCTAAGTCCAAAAATTAACCAAATTCATAGTAACAGTGAGGATATTCCATCTATTCATTTTAACTAGGCATAATACTGCCATCACTCCAGCTTAAATGCTAAACTATAACAAGGGATTAAACCTAGAATATGGTGCTAGTCATGAGGAAGTGCTGTGGGAAGGATGCAGACTTGTACTATTTCTTATTGTAACTCACTCCATCACCTCCACCTCATGCTTGGTCTCCCCTTCCATACTCCATCTCCCTCACATACACTCTCCTAGTCAGTCTCTCATTCTACATCTCCCTCACATACACTCTCCTAGTCAGTCTCTCATTCTACATCTCCCTCACATACACTCTCCTAGTCAGTCTCTCATCCTACATCAACCAACAAATCGGCATAATTTCCATCTCGTTGGTCCAGCCTCCCCAGGCACCATCGGCCATATACACTTTTACAAACTATCTATGTATATTCTCACCTGCCCCAATTAATCTATATTACCTAAAATTATCGCAGCAATACACACCTTCACAATGTAAGGCGTCAGAGTCCAGAAAATATAAAATTAATTTCAGAAGCGACGATTTCACGGACGCCATGTTGAGATGCTGGGCGTCTATACATTTACAAATATTTATTACCGGCTTTTAATTAAAGCAATGCAATAAAATAAATTATCCTCAGCTATTCTAACAAATAACTATAGTTACTTTTACATAGCAATTGAATATATTTCATTCAAGGATATTGAATTCAATATTTCGTAAGACGGAGTTAACGTAGCTGATTACAGTTGTTGTTGTTGTTTTTTACGGGATATTAATATAATACAAATTAGAGGAATAATGGCAAGGTTTATATACACATAGAATGTACTAATTTATAATATTCACATGTGCAATCCAAATATATACCCAATCAACCATTTTCACTTCATATATATTTTTGCACGCGAACGCATTTTTTAAAGCATTATACATAATAATTACTCCCGCCTTTCTTCCTTCCTTTTCTCCTTGCCATCCTTCGTTCCTCCCAAGGGCACCCAAAGTGGGATGGGGGCAACAGAGCTCCCTTGATTTCTTAGTGGGGGGGTGGGGGGAATGAGGGGAAACCCCCTCCCCATAAATCGCCGAGAGCCCTTACGAGTACAGTTAATTTGAGTATATATATATATATATATATATATATATATATATATATATATATGCCACGGTATGTTATTCTTCACAGAAGCATGATTATATCATAATCCGACCAGCTGAATGAACGAGGATATGTAAGTTTTTAGGATAGTCATTATTTACATGGCCACGACTTTCAAATAAATACAAGATGATATAAATGTTGCTTAATTACTTTCTACCTTAGCTCTGTTGCACCGTTCCCTCCGGTAACTCCTTCCATGGTGTGGTCAGATGAAAAAGATCCTCCAGTTGTCTTTGCTCTGATATACACTCCTCACACAATAATCTCTGCATTCCCCCTTCCCTCATTCATTCTCTTTCTGTATTTTTCCACAGCGGGTGGAAAGTAAGAGACTAACTAGGAGAGTGTTTGTGGAAAAGGAAAGAGGGAAGGAGAAACCGAGGATGAGATGGAGGGATGGAGTAGAGACTTATATGAGAGGGTGATGCAAGTTGGGGGAAGGGCAACGATATAGCAGGGGACAGGGTGACATGGAGGCGATTTGTTGTGGCCACCCCATAATGGGATTAAGGCGTCTGGCTATGGATTTGACTTGCATATACTGAATCCGCAAATCCTGTCTATCTAACTATTTTTCTATTGACAGACAACCTAATCCCGAAAGGAGTGGCCACAAACAAACTGCCTTCATGTCGCCCTGTCCCCTATCATTTCCCTGTCCTCCCGCCAGCTTACACCCCTCTCTCATATACCTCTCCACTCCATATATACTTTATGTCGCACGATCTGGACTTTTAATTCACACTGGCTGTTCTTTTACCTCCCCTCCCCCTATCCTGGAAAAGCAACATCACCATCATCATCATCATTATCATCATCATCATCATTATCATCATCATCATCATCATCATCATCATAATCAAATCAGAGTGGAGTTACGTAGAGAGACAGACAGAAATACGAGGAAGTGAAGGAGTGTTGCTATTTTAAGAGTCAGGGGAGTGGAAATGAGTGGAGTTGCGTGGAGAGACAGACAAAACTATGAGGAAGTGATGGAGAGTTGCTGTATTTCTTGTGAGGGGAGTGGAAATGAGTGGAAATACATGGAGAGACTGACAGAAATATGAGGAAGTGAAGGGGAGGCTAGAGAGTTGCAGCTGCACGAGGCTTACATGAAGGAGTGTTAGTGCCAACTTTAACATATGGATGTGAGACTACGGTCTATCTATCTATCTATATACCTAGGCTGCTTCCCCCAAGGAAAGGGAGGTAGCCGAGACAGGAGAGTTGCTGTATTTCTTGTGAGGGGAGTGGAAATGAGTGGAAATACATGGAGAGACAGACAGAAATATAAGGAAGTGAAGGAGTGTTTCTATTTTAAGAGTGACATCCACAGCAGGGCCCGACAGCAGAACTGGTTTTACCCCCTGCGTGGTGAGACAGACAAAACTATGAGGAAGTGATGGAGAGCTGCGTCATCCCTCAGGGCTGCGTCATCACTTATTCATTCACAATTTCTCTCCATTTATTTCTGTCACACACAGCCACTCTTCCTTGCTCAACAGACATCCGTCTCGCATCCAGCGCTCTCTTCACACTGTCCATCCATCCTATTCGTGGTCTTCCTCTCAGTCTTACACCTCTCACATCAGATCTAGTTATCTTTTTCACCAATCGCTCATTATCCATTCTCTCCATATGCCCAAACCATTGCAACACCCTCTGCTCAACTCCACCAGCCATCTCCCGAACAACTCCAGTTCTCCTTCGCACTTCATCATTTCGCACTCGATCCATACGCGTCACTCCACACATACTCCTCAGACATCTCATCTCCATTACATTCAAACTTTTCCTCTCTGCTACACCCATATTCCATGTTTCAGCCCCATATAATGCAGTCGGTACCACAACACCCTCATACAGCCTTCTCTTTACATCCATTCTAAGCGAACGACATTTAAACACTTTTTTCATTCCTCCCAGCACCTTTCCTACTTCATTAATTCTAAACTTCACTTCTGCATCTATTCTTCCATCCACAACAACATGTGACCCTAGATATTTAAAACAATCTACCTCCTCAAGCAACTCACCATTCAAAACTATATTCATCCCCCTACCATCTATCAACCTCGTACACTTCATCACTTTACTCTTATTCTCATTTACTTTCAATTTCCTCCTTTCACACACCCTTCCAAACTCCTCTACCAACTGTCTCAATTTCTCCTCTGAATCAGTCACCAATGCAGTATCATCTGCAAACAGCAGTGCTTCAGATTCCACTCTCCTCCATCAACATTTGCCAGACTCAGACCACTAAAACTCTTACATTCACCTCCCCTTACAACACCATCCATGTAAATATGAGGAAGTGAAGGAGAGTCTTGAGAGGTGCAGCTGCGCGAGACTTACATGAAGGAGTGTTAGTGCCAACTTTAACATATGGATGTGAGACTATGGTGTGGCATGAAAATGAAAAGTCAAGAGTGAAAGCAGTGGAGATGGGACTGCTGAGGAATGTATGTGGAGTACAGGGGGTGGATAGGATACGAAATAATGTGATTCGTGAAAGATGTGGAGTGAGGAAGTCTGTGGACACCAGAATGGAAGAGAGTGTACTGAGATGGTATGGTCATGTGGAGAGAATGGATAACAATAGAGTGGTGAAAAAGATATATCTGAGCGAATCTGAAGGAGGGAGGAGGCGTGGTAGGTCAAGGAGAAGGTGGAGGGATATGGTGGATGAATGTGTGAGGAAGAAAGGTATGGAAGTCGGTGAGGCTAGGGAACTGACAAGATATCGAGCTGGCTGGATGAATTTTGCATGGAGAAACGCATAACCAGGAATTTGGCACCCCTTTTCAACGTGACAGCGTTCACTTGGACTCTGTCAGGTAGGTGTATGTGATGGTAGGTGGTGAAATTCAGACAGCTGATGGCTGGAACCAGATTCCGAGGGCTTGAGTGACGAGTGGATGGAAGCGTGGCCCATTGAATTAGGCAAACGTAGGCTGTCTGGACGTTGCTACTCCTCACCCTGCCCTAGGATGGGAAAGGAGGTCAGGATGATGATGATGATGATGAAGAATTGTTATATTAAGGTTGAGAGTGGAAGTGAGTGCAGTTATGTGTTGAGAGACAGAGAGAAATATGAGGAGGTGAAGGAGCGTTGCTGTATTACGAGTGAGATGAGTGGAAATGAGTGAAGTTACGTGGAGACACAGGCAGAAATATGAGGAAGTGAAGGAGAGTTGCTGTAGTAAGAGTGAGAGGGGTGGAAATGAGTGAAGTTACGTGGAGACACAGGCAGAAATATGAGGATGTGAAAGAGTTTTTTCTTTTTTTTAATGTGTCCGACTCTGGGCATTGGCTTCACAGCCTGCTCCCAAGGCCCAGCAGTCCTCCTACATACCATACACTTCCACATGTCACCACTTCGGCGCTAACACCCACCGTCCATATTGAATACATGCTAGGGCTGTCTCATACAGGACTGGTGTATTGATATTAGCGGGAGTATTTTTACGACATGTCGGCGGGTCTTTTGGTAGATCAGTAAGTCTGCTTTATGATACTCAAATCCTTAAACTGTTCCCTGCCACAGGGGGGATTCGAACCTGGGCCCATTAGGACTGCAGGTCACCTTTCTACCGATTCAGGATGGCAGGACTTACTGTACTCATATACACTTGCCTATGTACCCTTGTACTTGCAGCTAAATGGATCAGTGGTGAAACATCGACGGGCTTGATTTTGAATTTGTGAATATAACACTTATGGTTGTTATACTTCTATTACCACCATACAACTCCCACCACCACCATATTATCACCAACATGCTTCCTCCCACGCCCTCCACCACATCCACAAGTTGTGGTAGTGGTTGGAACACTTACACCACACACACACAGCAAACTAGTGTGAACGATACCTTTCATCCTCACCTTACCTTTTGTCATTAACACAGATGCAGACATCCAAGCTTTCCATATAACCCATTCCTCCCCAAACGACAGAATATCCCTCCTTCACATTCTCGTTTGTCACCTGGTACATAGTGGTAATCATATAAACTGCTCATGGCTGTGTCGGTGAACATTTAGCCTACTCATGGCTGTACACACTTAATGTATCTGTGCCATACATTCCCTCCACTAAGGTTCTTAGTGGCATATGACACGAACTCACCTTCAAGGACCATATACATCAGGAGGCAGTGCACCCCCATATTCATGGCAGTCAGCGTAATTACAGGGACAGACTTTGGGAAACACAAGAAACACTCTTCCAGCTCCACAGACAATATTCAGTATCAGATCAGTGACGTCCTATGCCTCCTTGGCAAGAGCCCTCATCTTATCTTAACACTTAATAGTAACACCTTGCAGACCATACAAAACAATGCCCTATGCATCACCACTGGTTGTACCAATACCACTCCCACAACTCACACGTTAAAACTAAAATCCTCCCTCTTAGCGAATATCTTGGCATGACGCGCGCACAGTTTGAAGCAGTAGCCTGTTCCCACACACAACACCCCTGTCATTACATGGCAATAGTCACACAACACAACTAGACACAAGAAAAATCACTAGACAAACATTACCAGACCCTCTCCAACATCCCACCTCCAGACATTCAAACGTTAGCAATAACGAAACACCAACATACTCGTTTCACAAAAAGACCACACCAGCTCGCGATCAGGAGACTATCCTACAAGGCCCCCTTCCCTATACCCATCCATCGGAGGTATCCTTAGAGATGATCAAGTTCACCTAGGTAGTCAAAGATCAGGACATCACCCAGTCCTTCTCAATTACCAGCTTAGATTCTGATTTGGGTGGAATAACAGATGATACTTGTCCTGCCTGTAGCAGTCCTCCTCAATTACCAGCTTAGATGTGAGTTGGGTGGAATAACAGATGATACTTGTCCTGCCTGTAGCAGTCCTCCTCAATTACCAGCTTAGATGTGAGTTGGGTGGAATAACAGATGATACTTGTCCTGCCTGTAGCAGTCCTCCTCAATGGGTGGAATAACAGATGATACTTGTCCTGCCTGTAGCAGTCCTCCTCAATTACCAGCTTAGATGTGAGTTGGGTGAAATAACAGATGATACTTGTCCTGCCTGTAGCAGTCCTCCTCAATTACCAGCTTAGATTCTGATTTGGGTGGAATAACAGATGATACTTGTCCTGCCTGTAGCAGTCCTCCTCAATTACCAGCTTAGATGTGAGTTGGGTGGAATAACAGATGATACTTGTCCTGCCTGTAGCATAGCGCCACACAACACAACGAAGCAGTGCACAGCACATGCCACACGAAGACACTGACACAACATTAACAGTGTAGGGAACCTATAGCATGACTCTATTGGGGGTCGACGGGTCTGATAGGCTAAAGTTGACCTAGGTTGGGTAACAACCTTATTTTGGCAAATTTTTCAGTGGAGACTAATGTTCCGTTAAATATATTTGTCTTATGTATGTTATTACAGTGTACGTTGAGCAAAAATTTTGTACATTATGATGAAGTTAAACATTCTTGTACTTAGATATTTTCCTGAACCCACCATAAACAAAATATATAAACAAATTAATAAACAAATAAAGAAAGACAAAATGTATGGCAGAACACTGAAAAAGGCCGATATGAACTGTACAGTATGTGGAAACACAACATAAGAAAGAGATGAAGTTGTTATGAGTAACCCAGGTCTGTCCGGCTGAGCAGACCCTTCAACCGCAGGCAAGCAACTGCCCCTTAAGGACCATCCTGTGTAATCGCCCAATGTGCTCTTGTGGTAGACCGTGCCTCGCCGGATGTGAAGGTTTGGTTCCCAGAAGGGTGCTACATTAGTGTCTCTCCACCCAGTTAACTATGGCATTATGACAGGCTCCCCATCACTCCATCATTGGGTTATGGTTAACATTCAGCATTGTAAATGGTTTCCTGGGTTACACAAAACCATATTAGGCTTGACATTCACTGCAGTGCCACCTGAAGTAGAAAGAAGAGTAATAAGTGACAAGAATGATGGGTGAAGTAAAGAGGATGGCAGACACAGAACGAGAATGATAAAGATGAAAGAAGAAGGCAGGACTGTATTAAGTGGATGATGGTCGCCACCACCTACCATTAGAGATTAAGTGTACACAGAATATACAGATGAAGTATGAGTACACAGAACATACAGATGAAGTATATCAGAGGATGATGATGATAAAACTTAGAACATATACATGGCTTCTCACCTGAGTACAAGAGTCTGGTGAGGGTAAAAATGAGAGAGGTTATGACAAAGTGAGGCAAGATAGGCAGGAGAAGCAGTTGGAGGGAGGGAATACTTAAATACAGGAATGCAGGGTTTAGAAGAGGGTTGAGAGTTTTTGAGATGACAAGCAGAAGGAAGTTGGTCAGTAATGGTAGTAGCAGCAGTAGCAGATCAAACCCAGTCTGTCTGGACAAACTGACCCATCAAGTACATGCAAACCATCACCCTGCAGGGATGTCCCGTGCTGTGAACCAATGCTCCTTTGTGGTGGATAGCCCCTCGACAGTGAGGTACAGGGAAAAGTATAGAGGTTTAACTCAAATGGACGCTACATCTCTACCCAGTAAACAGGAACACCATAGCAGGCTCCACATCATCCCCTTATTTGCTTATGCAGTTCCTATCCAGCGTTGTTAATTGTTTCCAGGGTTACAAGAAACCATTAGGCTTATCACAGTGCAGGTACCTAAGGAATAACAATAATAATTAATAAGGACTAGCACCAAGCCCAGGAGGACTATATGGCACTACAACCACTGCATAAAAGTGACGGGTATGCTATGGCGGAGTAAAGGTGGAGGGGCACGAGGGGAAGACACTCAATGTGGGGCAAAATACGGGTTTGAGATAGGAAACGCATGAGGTGTGTGATGGAAAACGGAGGGGATTCACCAAGAAGACCAGCTAAGGTAGGGGGGCGTCCAAGGGAGTAAAGGAACTGGAGAGTGTCTGCGCACGGGGTACCTAAGGTAGTAGTAGCCAGTACTTCGACTGAGTGGACGATGGTTGCCACCAGCAGGAATGGATTTTTTTTCTCCCATTGCTAATGACTCCTACAAGCTTGCATGCGTCGGCCTTGGTCACCTAATCGTCAGGGGTGGATCCAGGAATTTTCGGTGGGGGGGTCTGATTCGCTGATTCAACCAAAGACTTGACGCGACATACTGATATTTCAATGTTGAAATTGCCTCTTTATTCAATGATGCATGGCCGGTGGGGGGGATGCATCCCCCCATCCCCCCCCCCGGATCCATCCCTGCTAATCGTGGCTCTCCGTGCTGCTTGATCCCTGGCAGCCTCCCTATTCAGTCCCTTATCCCTGAGGTCACACATTGTGACCTCGTCCTAGGTCTTAATTGGTCTGCCTCTCGCAACTCCACCACCGACGTTCACATTTCTCACTTCTTGCACCCTATTGTTATCCCCCATCCTCTCCACACGCCCACACCATCTCAGTCTACCCCTCCTCAACACAACAGCAATACACTCCAGCGATGGGTAATGGAAAACAGACACTGAATTTTATTATTGTTGATATTCCACCACTTTCATGATGGAATAAAAAAGAACTTACAAGTACAAAACAGAACTTACAATTACAGTTGAATATGTGACAAGAGAAATTAAGGAACAGTTCTGTTAACAGTTTACTGACGTTAGCATACAAAATACAGAGTGTGATATACAAAATGATTAGCCGTTTTAATACATGATTGACCAAGAGAACAAATATGTACTGTACGTTGACATCAGTAAACCCATATTATAAGTCAAGGACATGTTCCAAGATAGCCTACTAGTTACACACGACTTATACCTTAAGTCGAGGTAAACAAGCAAATCAGCTTTATAGGTATCAATGGAATTCTGACAGTCAGTTTTTGTGATTTATAATTAAAGTCCCATAGGTGATTGGAGGCTTTTCTATCATGCAAAACACTAACAGAAGCATAGGTTGGTCTTTCTCCCTTGGATGTTCTGGATTATGGTGAGCATAGCCTGGGTCCCCTATGTTCCGAATGAGGCAGAATGGGACTGGTAGTTACCATTAGTAATGTATCATTTATTGTATTGTACTGTTTATGAAGGCTCCAACATCCTCGCATGCGTCGGCCTTGGTTACCTAATGGTGGCTCTCCATGCTGCTTTGATCTCTGGCAGCCTCCCTATTCAATCCCTTATCCCTGACTTCACAGTATGACCTCGTCCCAGGTCTTTTTCGGTCTGCCTCTCCCAACCTAACCCCCGACGTTCATACTTCTTACCTTCCACACCCAGTTGTCATCCTCCATCTTAAGGCGATATTCTAGTAGTACACTGTTTATGAACCTACCTATAGGTATATACTGTATCTGACCCTTCCATGCTGAAAAGACTCCTCTACCTTAAGAAACAGTTTGGAGACAGCAAGAATCACACACACAAGATATTCTCCGTCACTGCATCATTTCGACCAACCTAACCAATTTCTTCCACTAATATTCTGGCCATTTCATCATATTTTAGCCATGTGCTATAATGTTTTTCATGCTAACTTGACCTAAAATTGCCATCTCTCTATCCTGAAATCTGAACTGTAAAACTGATTAACACTTGAATATGGTGCTAGTCACGAAAAAATGCTATGGAAAGGACGAAGAGCCATACCAATCTCTATGTGCCACTGATGTACATGAAATAAGCTGCAAAAGAACAAAAATCAGGACCAAATTTGAGTAAGAATCCAGACACATCTTTATTTTACGGCACACACGTAACTTTTATTAAGCTAAATGAAATGCCTCATGCAGAAAATGGTTTTATTGAAGTGGGGGCGGAGTATTGGGTGTATATAGATCTCACCAGTAGAGGGATAGGGTGGAAAGTGGATGAGGAGGAGGACAGGAGTATGTGGGTGTGGTGGAAGGGATGTTGTGTGATGGGTGAGGTGGGATGGAGAAAATGCATCCCAAACAGTCAAACACTTGCATATACAGTATATCCCAACACACTGGAGGGACAGGGTGGAAAGTGGAGGGGGAGGACAAGTGTGTATGTGGGTGTGGTGAATGGGGTGTTGATGTGACGGGTGAGATGGGATGGGGAATTACGAAGGGGTGAGATGGGATGGGAAATTAAGAAGTGAGAGGGTAAGTTACATAGTTGTTTATGCATATTTATACATATTTTTCTTTTTATGAGAGGAAGAAGGAACCAAAGGCCACGAGCCCGCAATAACAGTTCCCTCCAAGAGAAAAACAAAATACAATAGAGAGCCAAATTCAAGATCCGATCATTTCGAGATGCCTGGACACACTGCGTTTGAAAGACTGGAGATCATAGGCAGTAGGAAATACAGATACATGAATATACATACATACACAACTTAAATAACGTACCATTAACTCTTTAATGGTAGGGAAAGCTCTAATATTGTGTTCCAGTTAATGCCACATGATTGTTTTCAAATGAGAGTAAACTAACAGGAGGCTGAGTGTGTCAACATTAGCCCTCTCATAGTGGGGAGAACTCTAGTATTGTATTTCAGTCCAGAGCAAACAGTGTTACTTGGCTGCAAGTGAGTCATACGAGCCTGAGAGTGGTAATCCAGGTACCTTCAACCCTCGTATGGTAGGGACAGCACTAGTATTCTATCTACCTAGCAACAAATGCTTATATATTGCTAACAAAGAGTCACATGAGCTTCAGTGTTAATATTAAAATGTTGTATCACAGTAGTAGCTAATACTGTGATGCAGCCTGGGAGTGTTTATACTGTTACTGTTTTTTTAATTGCAATGAAGAATGAACCAAAGGCCATAAGACTGCAAGACTGTTCCCTCCAAGAATAATTAAAAACAAAATGAAAGAGCCAAATTCAAAATCCCTTCACTTATTACCCCTCTCTTGGTCAGGCTAGCTATACCCTTTTCACTTTAACTTGACCTAAAATTGCTACATCCACGCATTTATTTTTATCATTAAGTTTAGGAAATTGCACTGATTAATAAGCTCCTAGTGCCAGGTATCACAGACCATATGGCAATAATTCAGGGTAAAGAGACATGATAGGCAATGGAGTAGAAATGGGAAAAGCAGAAAAAGAGAATGACAAGTTAAAAACATAATACAGTGATAGTAAAAAATAAATAAAAAAAATCATTACAAGGAGGGACGTATAAAACTAAATGTCATGTAAAAGATCAAGAATTAAAATCGTTTGATGGTCCACAGAAAAGGTCCAGCATTCACTTAAAATATCTGCTAAAAACGGGGGATGGCTAAGGCAAACTGAGAAGGAAAAGGCTGATGACGAGCCCACTGGTAGAGTTTTCAAGCTGAGATACGTTGTGGTCTATGTGCTATGAATGGAGTTGCAGAGGTTACAAGGAGTGTTCCAATAATGTCAAATGCTACACAGAGCACAGGTAGGTCTATTGTGGTGTATATGCTATGAATGGAGTAGCCGAGGTTACCAGGGGTGTTCCTATAATGCTGTGGTCTACGTGCTATGAATGGAGTTGTAGAGGTTACCAGGGGTGTTTCTATGATGTGGTCTACGTGCTATGAATGGAGTTGCAGAAGTTACAAGAGGCGTTCCTATAGTGTTGTGGTCTGTGTGCTATGAATGGAGGTGCAGAGGTTACCAAGGGTGTTCCTATAGCGTCAAATGCTACACAGAGCACAGGTAGGTCTATCTATCTCTACTTATTGCCAGATGCTTTAATTCCATAACGGGTGGCCACTAACAAATCGCCTTAATGTCGCTCTGTTCTCTGCCATTTGATTGCCTTCCCTCCAACTCACACACCCCTCCCTTACATGTCTTTCCACTCTGTCCTTCCATCTCGTCCTTAGTCTCCCGCTACATCTTGCTCTTCTTATCAGTCTCTCATTCTCCATCCTCTCCACATGGCCAAACCACCTCAAACTATTTCTCTTAACAGTTTCAGTAACATCCACATCAACACC
This sequence comes from Coenobita brevimanus, assembly GCF_032717465.1. Taxonomy (NCBI): domain Eukaryota; kingdom Metazoa; phylum Arthropoda; class Malacostraca; order Decapoda; family Coenobitidae; genus Coenobita; species Coenobita brevimanus. Next base: position 13,376,588 of record NC_137036.1, read on the forward strand.
ACCTTAAATGGGTTCCTACACTTCATTCCTAACCGGGTTACTACAAGGCATCTCTACAAAACGAAACGTAATCCTGTGGTAGCAACAAAATCAGTCTTATTATTATGCTACATGGATTATGGTACGTCTCCTATGGCGAATAAAATCACTTGGTATTACCCACAACAACATACAGTAAGTCATCACAGGAACAGAAATCTTAGTTTTAACCTACCAATACCACAGGAGGGGACTGTGGTATATTGTTACATGCATCATACTGCACAAACTCAGTACTAATACTGTACTCTCTCTTCTAAGTATTATGTTTGCTGTATTTCACTGTAGTTAATACCTCATGATTTTATTTGGCAGGGTTCACAATGCATATTACAAATCCTATAGCCTTTAGCAACATAAAAACACAACACCAAAGACATCAACTGAAGGGCCATGAAGCTCGATATCTGGGACTTATTTGGCTTTCAACCTCTGGCTCTTGTTTGCATAAAAACCTAACTTATCTGACTAAACCAAAGCAAACCAAACCAAACCTAAGCTTAATGGAAGTCACACCTCATATCTTGCTGGGAAGATTCCTGGTGTGACCCTGAAGTGCTGTCTAATCAAGGGATGCTGGATACCTACACAGTGCATCTGCTGTACTGTAACTGCAGGATGGTGCTACAGATGCAGTTACTCCCCAGCAGTCAATGGCTCTGCTCAGCCAGAGAGGCCAAGGTTAGGCAATACAATACACCAACAACAAGCTATAAAACGAACTCGTAGAGTTATTGGAGCTTGGGGTTTCTCACAGTCAGAATGCAAGTCAGGTGTTAAGCCACAATAAAATATAATAGACATCCTTGGGCCAAATGCCATTACTACAGATCATTATATTGATACCACAGGGGGGGACTGTGGTGTACATATGCTATACAAAATAATTATCATGATCTTTACAATACACTTCAGATGGATGTTTATTTTATTATTACTCCAGCTATCATACGGCAATTTTATTAAGCTTATGGTGGATTTTTAAATTATCTCCAATAACCCCGTCACAGGCGCTGGAGAGGGATGCCTTCCTGTGATGGCACTGATATGACCAAGCAGTGGGGCTGCCTGAATATACGAACACGCATGAACTCTCCCTATCCTCTCTTATTGTGGAGTTACAAATTATACCCTATAACACCTTCATTACCAAGCAGCGGGGCTGCCTAAATATACAAACAGACCTCAACTCACTTCCTATCCTCTCTTATTGTGGAGTTACACATTATACCCCATAACACCTTCACTGGGGAGGGATGCCTTGATGCAGTGGCACTGATGTAACTGAGTGGGGGCGGTGTCTGGCTGTACAACATTCAGTTTCTTCCCTATTCCTTGAAAGGATGATGGTTGATACGTCAACTTCTGTCTGCAGTCTGCCGGAATAATGTCCAAATGAGCTACGCTTCATTCACTCATCATTCAAGTGGAATCCTGGCTCCATCTCACAGGTCAAAACAAAACATTTCGTATGTAGCTTCACACTCACCTATCTAACTGAGTCAATCCAATGTGAGACAAGTTAAAAAGGGGTGTCAAACGCTGGTTATACACTCCACACAAAATTCTCCAAATTTGATACAACTACCTCAACAACCAATATTACCAAACCCAACTCTCATCACCCTAATCTAATTCACTAAATGAATTTATAGTAGTTTCCCTATTCTAACATGATAAAGATCCCTAACCCTGGTCAGCTTCGATAATGGACAAGTGTACTCAGACTGTAAAGCATAGTAACCAAGAAGACACTGTCCATCTCATATCTAGCTCACTGACTTACACACAACCACAGCTTAATATACAGGCTAAGGTCCCCCAGTTTCATCAGGTGAAAACACACTATAGTACCCAAGGAGACTCAGTCCTACTTCATAACTCTTACTGAATTTCATGCATCTGTGACTTAATTTTCTGCTAAGCTATGAGTGACCCAGTTCTATCTGATGAAAACAGTTTGTATATAGAATTTACCACAAAGTTCCTCTACATCATCCTGTCCTCCACCATCAGGCTGCCCTGTGTCCAATTCATATCATCCAAAGTTATATACCTCTCCACCACACCCCTCCACCTCATCCTCAGTCTGCCACCCCCCTCCACCTCACATACACTCTCCAAGTCAACTCTGTTCCCTCCACTGCATCCCTCCATCTCATCTCTGGTCTCCCCTTCTACCTGACTCACATATCCTCACTATGGCAATCTCTAACTCTCCATTCTTTCTATACCTCTATCTCATCCATGGTCTCCCCCTCTACCTCAGTCACATATACTCTCCTAGTCAATCTCTCATTCTCCATTCTCTCCACCCCATCCTCAGTCTCCCTCCCACCAGCCACTTCACTCACATACACTCTCCTTGTCAGTCTCTCCCTCTCCATTCTCTCCACATGACCATCGTTGGACACTTCGTGTAATGTTTTCCAACACATCAACAGTTATATCAGATGTAACTCTAAGCTGAATATAATAATTTGTTGTCATTTCAAATACTACAGTACTCTTAAGACGGCCAATATTTTAGTCTTTTTTCAGAATACTTCATGAAGATTAATGGCAGACTAAGACAATATTGTGACTCCACATCCTTTCCACAGCACTTTTTGTGGCTAGCATCATATTCCAGTGTTAATTTATTGTAGCGGCTCAGCATTGAAGGTATAGAGCATCATATATCAGTGTTAATTTACTGCAACAGCTCAGCACTGAAGGCATAGAGATGGCAATTTTATACCAAATATGAGTGAAATGGCAGACTATGACAATACTGTGACTCCACATCCATTCCACAGCACTTACTGTGGCTAGCATCCTATTTCAGACAATACTGTGACTCCACATCCTTCCCACAGCACTTATTGTGGCTGGCATCATATTTCAGTGTTAATTTCTTGCAACAGCTCAGCACTGAAGGTATAGAGATGGCAATTTTATACCAAATATCTTAAATGCCAGGACCAACTTGCCTAGCCCCGGGCTCCTACGCTCCTCATGGGGCAACGTAGGATTAGATGATGGATGGATGAATGAAATGGCAGACTATGACAATACTGTGACTCCACATCCTTTGCACAGCACTTTTTATGGCCAGCATCATATTTCAGTGTACTAAGGTATTGAGATGGCAATTTTATACCAAATTTGAAAAGGGTATAGCTATCCTGACCAAGAGAGGGGTATTGGTGACAAAATTAAGTCTCAGGCTGCAGTACAATATTACCTACGCCCGTGATCTGGCACTTCAGTATTCATATTAGACTCCTGTGACTCACTCTTGGCAATATATATCCATTTGTAGCGACCTAGATAGACTACCAATGCTGTCCCTACCATACGAGGATTAAAGGTGCCTGGATTACCACTCTCAGGCTCGTATGAATCACTCGCAGCTGAATAACAGTTTGCTGTTGGCTGAAATACAGTACCAGAGTTCTGCCTACCATGAGACAGCTAATGGTGACTATATTAACAATCAGACTCCTATCAATATACTCTCATTTGAAAATAATCACATGGCATTAACTGGAACAGAATACTAGAGCTGTCCCTACCATAAAACAGTTAACGGTACATGTATTTATGTTATGTGTTTATATGCACATTCAGGTGTGTGTATGTATTTATGTATATATATATAAAGCAACTAAGTGATGTGTTAATTCCCCCATCCCACCTCACCCATCACATCAACATCCCATCCACTACACCCGCATACACGCCTGTCCTCCCCCTCCACCTACCACCCAATTCCTCCACTGTGTTGGGATATATAAGCATGTGTTTGGAATGCATTACTTCCCTCCCATCTCGCTCGTCACATCAACATCACATCCACCACACCCACATACTCATAAACACCTACCCACTTCCAACTACTGCCCCATCCTTCAACTGTCTTGGAGGTATTTAAGCAAGTGTTTCAAATGTACGAGCTATACTGTTTTCACTCTAATCTGGACCAGATTTTTGTCCTTTTGCAGCTAATTTCACATTGTTCAGTGGAAGAAAATGACACTGCTACAGCTCTACATCCTTTACATAGCACTTGTTTGTGACTAGCATCATATTTTGAACTTCATCTATTGTTACAAAACCTTGGCACTGAATACGGATCATATTTTAGTGTTGATCAATTGCTAAAATACAGATCATATTTTAGTGCTGATCAATTGCTAAAATACGGATCATATTTTAGTGTTGATCAATTGCTAAAATACGGATCATATTTTAGTGTTGATCAATTGCTAAAATACGGATCATATTTTAGTGTTGATCAATTGCTAAAATACGGATCATATTTTAGTGCTGATCAATTGCTAAAATACGGATCATATTTTAGTGTTGATCAATTGCTAAAATACGGATCATATTTTAGTGTTGATCAATTGCTAAAATAAAGATCATATTTTAGTGTTGATCAAATGCTAAACCTCAGCATTCAGGATTAAGAGATGGCAATTTTTAGGCCAGGTTAGCATAGGAGTACACTAACCTGACAGAACTCGGTAAAGGAAATCATTATTACTCAGTACAGACAACCTCTTTTTACCAGCTAATGACAAGGTGAGGTGCCAAAAGACATGAATAAAAAAAAACAGATTGGATACAATATTAGAGCTGTAAGGGAGACAAAGACTTGGAATGGCTGCAGTAGGAAATCATCATCATCATCATCATCATCATCACCCAATTTCCTTTCCCCAGCTATGGATGGGGTGAGGTTCCATAAGACAGAACATAAATACAAAATGGTAAAAATTTGACAAACACCAGATAACACAATAATATACCTATGTAAGACAATAACTTTTTAAATGAGAACAGGGCCAGATTTATAAATGGTGAGGCCCTATGTTATGGTAAGTCGTAAGGCCCTATTTGCGAATTATTTACAGAGAATAATGTTGTGCAATAAATGAACTTTATAGGAATGCCACTATGATGCACAACAGATCTGTGCAAATTGGATTAATTAGGTTAAATCATTAAATATAAATTATAACAAAATCTGAAAAAAAAAAAATAGATGGCCCCTTCAGGCTGTGAGGCCTTAAGCTGGAGCTTGTTTAGTTTATCTCTCTATCAATCTATTGCCAAACGCCACAATCCCATAAGGGGTTGCCATTTAACTTTGAGTTATTTGTTTTACAGGGAGGGACACTAACCCTCCACTAACTCACTTGTTGACACGTAGGGAGCACGTATGGTTTGGTTTTACAACACTAATCCAGCCCTGTATAAGAATCACATACACTACCACCATCACCACCACCATTCACACTATGAACATGTTTAAGTTTAAGCTGTAACTATGAGAATCACATTACAAATATAGTGTAGCCTCAAGATCATAATCATCATCATCATCATCATTTATCTAACCTCATTTTTCCCCAAGTAAGGACATGGAGAAGTGGCAAAAAAACCCATCCACAAAATGAGTGGGCACTGTGGTGTTAAGAGTACTATGAGAATCACATAATAAATATACTACAGCCTCAAGATCATGATCATCATCATCAACATTTACCTAACCTCTTTTATCCCCCAAGTAAGGACATGGTGACATAGCAAAAAGCCCATCCACAAAATCAATGGGCACAGTGGTGTTAGGAGTACAGCAACAGAAAATGCATGATAAACAAGTATGTATTTGGGCATGCAGAAAGGATGGAGAATGACAAATGGGTGTGGAGAGGGGGAGGTGTGAATGCAGAAGGCAGGGCAAACAAAAAAAATTTGGGATGGGGTTATACAGCATCACCTCAGGGATAATAACTGGATAAGGAGGCTGCAGGGATCAAGCAGTGTGAAGAGCTGCCATTAGGTGACGAAGGCCAACCTATGCAAGAATATTGGAGCTTCTATAAATAAATGCATGAACAAAAAATGGGATGAACTAAAGCACAATCCATGCTTCTGATTTTCTGCTTATAGCGTGCTTCATTACCAAGCCTCAAAACTGATGACAGTATGCTTGGACATCACAGGTGCCCCATGGCAGTGTGCATGGGTCTTAGCACAAAGAAAATTATGCAATGGACACAAATAGTTGGCTTGTGTTCATCTGACAAAGCTCTGCAACCTCTTTCTGCTACATCAGTGAGTGAAAAATACTGTATTTGACTTATAAGTAAAACGTACACAGCAACAAATTAATTACCTGTGTGAGGATACTTTTTGGTCACAATGTACAGCAGAACCAAAATTTGCATATCATTCCACTGCTTCTACTTCACATTTAGGGCATGTCCATCACTTTCCTCCCTGATGCATCAAACCAATCAATCATTTATGGCCAGAGAAGATACAAACCATTCTCCCCTTTGGAATATTAGCCAGCAGAGGAAGTACAAGCAGACCCCGAGATACGATACCCCTAAATGCGACACCCCATCACAGCGATCGGGGTAGAAATACCACCCTACCCCACCGAATGATGGCTGAACCCTGGTTTAATGGCGGTTTTGTTTTTTAAAACTGATTTTAATGATATTTTAGACTCAAAATTTTGTGTTTAGGTTGATTTATAAACTGTTTTTAGACCTAAATTAATGTGTTTTAGTCACAGGTGGGGTGAACATTGTCATTTGGGGGCACAGTTTACTGTTTGATTTTTTCCAGACATTTTTGATGATTTTCATATGTTATTTTCGGGTTTAAATGAGATATAAACTGCTTTTAGGCTTAGTTTAGCTTGTTTTAAAGCTATTTGGGGATTTAGGTTAGCTAGAAACTTGTTTTTGGACTCATTTGGGTGGGTTTTGGACTTGGTTGGGGGGGGGGGAACCAAAAGCTCAAAAATGCATCCCTATACTTTACACATTAAATCTACCCCAAGATAAGATACCCTGCCTAGCAATGGGTTTTTACTTAATCAATTGCATCGTTAAACCGGGGTATGTCTGTACTAGGCAAACTTTTGTCCCTAACTGTGCAAATACTGTATAAGCTTCTGTCTGTATCAGTGATCAGACCATGACATGAAAATGGTAAGAAAACAACTCTGGACAAAATAATGGAATTGACAAAGTAATGAAACCACTGGCAGGACAAAATTATGGCAAAATAGTGAAAAGGAATGAATACTGAAACTGAAGACAGGAAAAAAATATATAAACAAGTGCTAATTATCTTTCTAACTCTCAGCAGGTGTAACTCCAAGGACAAAGTCTACCTACTATTCCCCTGCATCTACCTTATACTTATGTGAAGTCCATCAATTTCCTCTCTGCTGCTTCATATCAAACAGACTTATCGATGACCACAGAAACACACCACGCCTCTCTCAGCTTAGCAATACTAACTACTAAAGGAAAGTGACAAGTACAAGAGGAGAAATACTAGACCAACTTCTGTCCCTGTCAATAGATTGTTATAGCTACATAATAAAACAAAACACAGACATGGGCAAATTAATGCGCTGAGAGCAGATCTATTCAACATGGCACCCACTGTTTCTGTTCTTTCTTTCTTTCTTTTTTTTTTAGTTTCCAATTATGCACGGGGCTATGGTTCTCATTATGCTGTGGTGTCAATGTTTAATAATACACAATAAACTCTCTAATGCTCCTCTACTAACCAAATTTTCTCTAACACCCCTATAAGCCAACCAATTTTCTCACATGCTGGGGTATTTGTATGAATGATGTTAAGTATACGTGAATTTGGACTGATATATTGATACATTATTGTCTGCTTAACCTAAAAAAAAGATCCATAACCCTTCTCAGCACAGTTGATGGCCAAGTGTAGTAAAATAGAGGGTTGATTTGACTAGTAACCAAGGAGAATTATGTCAACCCCATTAACTACAATGCATATACTTTAACTTATAAAGATCTGTAACCTTTTTCAGCTCAGTTGATGGTCAAGTGGTCAGATTAGAAGGATTATTTGACTAGTAACCAAGGAGAATTATGCCCACCCCATTAACTACAGTGCATTTATTATAACTTATAAAGATCTGTTGTAGTTGGTGGGGGCACTCACCATCTACTCACTTGATGTAGTGCTGCTCTCAGGTGTCTGCCCTTTCCTCTCATCCATCCTTCTCTCCATCCATCCTCTTGTCTTTTTTTTTCCTTTATTCCTTCCTCTTCCTTCTGCCTGTGGGTGACTTTACACTCCCTCTTGTGTCTTTCTTTCCTTCATTCTTTCCTCTTCCTTCTGCCTGTGGGTGACTCTATACTGAGTGACAAGCCAAATGGTTTCCTGTACAACAGGAAACCATTTACTACGCTGGGTGGTTACCATATAACCAAATTTTGGCGTCTGGTGGTTTAGTGGGTAATAACGGTGCTCCAATCTGATTGGGCCGGTGAAGGTTTATATTCAAGGGGTGGTTGGGATCTATTGCTCACGTAATGCCACTCAGGGATGAGTGAGGCTGGTCACTCTCATCTTATATACCAAGACCAACTTGCCTAGCCCCGGGATCCTACGCTCCTCATGGGGCAACATAGGATTGGATGATGGATGGATGGATAAAGATCTGTAACCCTTTTCAGCTCAGTTGATGGTCAAGTGGTGCCAGATTAGAGGGATGATCTGACTAGTAACCAAGGACACAATCTGCCTCTTAACTAAGCCTCACTGAATTTCATACATTAAAGCTGTGGAAGTGGCCCAGTTCCATCAGGTATAAAAAACTGACTATAATATACATAAAATCTTCTCCTTTAAATTGCAAGGCTTGTATTCTCGTCTGTTAACACAGCTCCCTAACACCTCTTCCTAAGCGATTTGTTTTGCTTATTACGCCTTGCTGTCCTCTTCTGTGTCACTTAAACCATTCTGCTCCCAAACACTTCTTCCTAAGCGATTTGTTTTGCTTATTACGCCTTGCTGTCCTCTTCTGTGTCACTTAAACCATTCTAATATTACCACACTGCATAAATACTGAAACGTACAAAATATTAGCCGGCTGTATCCAAAAATAAATTGATAAGGGAGAGATGTTGGGGAACTTCCTTAACCACCTAGATTATGAGCCTAAATTTGCTTGTGCATGGAGAGGATGGAGAGTGAAAGACTGACAAGGAGTGTACGTGAGTGAGGTGAAGGGGGGGAGAGGGAGGGGGAGGCCAAGGATGAGATGGAGGAATGGAGTGGAGAGGTATGTGAGAGAGGGGGGCGTGAGCTGGGAGCAGGGCAATGAAATGGTGGAGGACAGAGCGACATGGAGGCGATTTGTTTGTGGCCACCCCTTACAGGATTAAGGCACCTGACAATAGACAGATAGATAGATGGAAGGGAGCCTGGTGGTACAGTGGATCTGGTGCCCCAGTCAGAGGTCCTATCCACAAGAGGTGACTGCAGGATTTTCCACAATATAATGCCACCAGGGAAGTACACTCCTCACCTATCCATCACAGACTACCCTAGCCTAGCCTCAGGACCTTACCCTAGCCTAGCCTCAGGACCTTACCCTAGCCTAGCCTCAGGACCCTACCCTAGCCTAGCCTCAGGACCCTACCACAGCCTAGCCTCAGGACCCAACCCTAGCCTAGCCTCAGGACCCTACCCTAGCCTAGCCTCAGGACCCAACCCTAGCCTAGCCTCAGGACCCTACCCTAGCCTAGCCTCAGGACCCTACCCTAGCCTAGCCTCAGGACCCTGCCTTAGCCTAGCCTCAGAACCCTACCCTACCCTAGCTTCAGGACCCTACCATAGCCTAGCCTCAGGACCCTATCATAGCCTAGCCTCAGGACCCAACCCTAGCCTAGCCTCAGGACCCTACCAAAGCCTAGCCTCAGGACCCTACCAAAGCCTAGCCTCAGGACCCTACCCTACCCTAGCCTCAGAACCCTACCCTACCCTTGCCTCAGGACTCTACCATAGCCTAGCCTCAGAACCCTACCCTACCCTTGCCTCAGGACCCTACCATAGCCTAGCCTCAGGACCGTAACCCAGCCTAGCCTCAGGACCCTACACATCAAAGGGAGAAATTGGAACTGACTTTTCTTTACATATGGGAAGAATATAACTCTGTTCATTTATCTATCCAATCTATCTGTCTATCCACCTGTCCAATTATTCAATGTCTATCCACCTGTCCAATTATTCCATCCGTCTATCCATCCGTCCTGTTATTCAACGTCTATCCACCTGTCCAATTATTCAATCTGTCTATCCTGTCTATCCACCTGTCCAATTATTCAATCTGTCTATCCACCTGTCCAATTATTCACTCTGTCTATCCACCTGTCCAATTATTCAATGTCTATCCACCTGTCCAATTATTCAATCTGTCTATCCACCTGTCCAATTATTCAATCTGTCTATCCACCTGTCTAATTATTCAATGTCTATCCACCTGTCCAATTATTCCATCTGTCTATCCACCTGTCCAATTATTCACTCTGTCTATCCACCTGTCCAATTATTCAATCCGTCTATCCACCTGTCCAATTATTCACTCTGTCTATCCATCTGTTCAATTATTCACTCTGTCTATCCACCTGACCAATTATTCACTCTGTCTATCCACCTGACCAATTATTCACTCTGTCTATCCACCTGTCCAATTATTCAATGTCTATCCACCTGTCCAATTATTCACTCTGTCTATCCACCTGTCCAATTATTCAATGTCTATCCACCTGTCCAATTATTCAATCTGTCTATCCACCTGTCCAATTATTCCATGTCTATCCACCTGTCCAATTATTCACTCTGTCTATCCATCCATCCAACCATCTATTCAGTCTGTCTACCTATACATCCATTCATCCATCTATCCAATTTATCTATCTACTGCATATATCCATCCATCTATCCATCCATCCATTTATCTATCTATCTTATCCAATCCTTTACTGCCATCAGGAGAGTAGGTGTGCTAGGCTGAGAGAGAGAGAGAGAGAGAGAGAGTTCATAAGTAAAAAAGAATGCTAGGAAGAGATGGGGTCCCAGAATAAGATTGAGAAATGAAGAGAGAAAAGAAATAATGAAAGTGAAATGTATAAGAGAATACAGAGATGAAAGAATGAATGTATGGAATGATATGAGGGGATGAGAGAATGAATGAAGTGATGAATAACTGAAATGAATGTAAGGCAGAATGAAGAGATGAAATAATACAAGCATTGTGTAGCTAAAATGATGAATGCACAATACGGAGATGAAAGAATGAATGTATGGAATGATATGAGGGGATGAGAGAATGAATGAAGAGGTGAATAACTGAAATGAATGTAAGGCAGAATGAAGAGATGAAATAATACAAGCACTGTGTAGCTAAAAAGATGAATGCACAATACAGAGATGAAAGAATGAATGTATGGAAGGATATGAGGGGATGAGAGAATGAATGAAGTGATGAATAACTGAAATGAATGTAAGGCAGAATGAAGAGATGAAAATATAAACACTGTGTAGCTAAAATGATGCATGCACAATACAGAGATGAAAGAAGGAATGCAAATGGAAAGAAGAATGAATAACATATTGAAGGATGAACATTAAAGGAGGATGAAAAAATGGGATGGAAATAGGGAAAGCCTAGGAGTGTTAATACTGCCACACGTACCCTCTCATGATGGGACCAACTCTAGCTTTGCATTCTTGTTAACAGTAGGTGACTTTATTATGCTCTGAGTCATATGAGTTGTGTGTTGTTTCTGGTACTAGATTAATATAAAATGCATGCACACGCACGCGTGCACACACACACACACACACACACACACACACACACACACACACACACACACACACACAATCTATACATACATACACATACAAACTTATACAGACACACACACACACACACACACACACACACACACAATCTATACATACATACACATACAAATTTATAGACACACACACACACACACACACACACACACACACGTGTGTGTGTGTGTGTCTGTCTGTCTGTCTGTGTATAAATTTGTATGTGTATGTATGTATAGATTGTGTGTGTGTAATTCACCGGGTCGGTCAGGATCACTTGATGGTCGTGATCGTCAGCTTTTACCCTCCCGGAAGGAAGCCGAGAAATCATATAGTCCGATCTAAGGGCAAGGCTGTAACCTTCACACAGACACACACCCGTCCCCTTGCTCGAGGGGGACAGTAACCACCCACTTCGTCAGTGAAACTTTTCGCAACCTGAGCGAGGCGCGAACTCCCGTCCACCAGTTGGCAAGCGGGAACGTTACCACTGCACCAGCGAGTGGTGTGTGTGTGTGTGTGTGTGTGTGTGTGTGTGTGTGTGTGTGTGTGTGTGTGTGTGTGTGTGTGTGTTCTCACCTAACAATTAGGTAAGAACACACACACACACACACACACACACAATCTATACATACATACACATACAAATTTACACACACACACACACACAACCTATACATACATACACATACAAATTTATACACAGACAGACAGACACACACACACACACACACACACACATATATATATATATATATATATATATATATAAACATACATTCCTCTCCAACATCCATTCTCCTTCCCCCCAAAGGAGAATGTTTATTGGGGGAGGTCTCTCTCTCTCTCTCTCTCTCTCTCTCTCTCTCACACACACACACCGCTCGCTGGTGCAGTGGTAACGTTCTCGCTTGCCAACTGGTGGACGGGAGTTCGCGCCTCGCTCGGGTTGCAAAAAGTTTCACTGACGAAGTGGGTGGTTACTGTCCCCCTTGAGCAAGGGGACGGGTGTGAGCGTGTGTGAAGGTCACAGCTTTGCCCTTAGAGCGGACTATATGAGCTCTCAGCTCCCTTCCGGGAGGGTAAAAGCTGACGATCACGACCATCAGGTGATCCTGACCGACCCGGTGAATTACACACACACACACACACACACACCTCACATAATGCAGACCATACAGAAAGATAAGCTAAGTTCAGTGTGTGTGTGTGTGAGTGGGTGTGTGGGTGGGTGGGTGTGTGCATAGAGTACTGAACAAACATGAAAAATGACATGTATGAAGATGTACACAGATATGATACAAATTCTTAGATAGATAGATAGATAGATAGATAATTATAGAGACTGATATATTTATGGATATGCACTGGTAGATGGATGGATGGAGGGATAACAGACTGACACAAAGACGAACAGAAAAACAGAGGTGAATGAATATATACTGAAAGACATGTGGATGGATGGATGGAATGAAGTAAGGAAGGAAAGAAGGAAGGAAGGATTAGGAAAGAAGAAAATGGAAGGAAGAAAAAGGAAGGACAGCAGAAAGAAAATGGAACAAAAAATAAGGAAAGAAGGAAGGAAGGAAGAAAATGGAAGGAACAAAAAATAAGGAAGGAAGGAAGGACGGAAGGAAGAAAGAAAGACAGAAAGGAAGGAAGGAAGGACGGAAGGAAGAAAGAAAGGAAGGAAGGAAGGAAGAAACAAAAAATAAGGAAGGATGAAGACAACTAGATAGTTTGACGGACAGAAGGATAAACAATAAATGGAAGTAAAAAGACTGATCGATAAATACACATGAATACAGAGTTGATGGATAAACACACAGACACACATCTATCTATCTATCTATCTATAACCCGACGTTCTAATCCCGCAAAGGGTGGCCGCAGACAATACGCCTCCAAGTCGCTCTGTCACCCACCATTTAACTACCCTCCCCCCAACTCACACCCCCCTCCCTCATATACCTCTCAACTCCATCCCTCCACCTCATCCTCGGTCTACCCCTCCCTCTCCCTACCTCCACCTCACCTACATACACCCTCTTAGTCAGTCTTTCATTCTCCATACACATCTATCTATCTATCTATCTATTGCCAGTCGCATCAATCCCGTTTGGGGTGGCCACAAACAAATCGCCTCCAAGTCGCTCTGTCACCCACCATTTAACTACCCTCCCCCCAACTCACCCCCCCCTTCCCTCATATACCTCTTTCTTTACCCCTGCACAATTGTTGACTCTATACAGGGGTTTTATCCGCCCCTGTGTGGAGTACAACTCTCATGTGTGGGGAGGCTCCCCACATACAGCTCTTCTCAATAGGGTGGAGTCAAAGGCTTTTCGTCTCATTAACTCTCCTCCTCTTACTGACTCCCTTCAACCTCTGTCTCTTCGCCGCACTGTTGCATCTTTATCTCTTTTCTATCGCTACTTTAATGGTCACTGCTCCTCTGAACTGTCTGCTTGCATTCCTCCACCTCTACGACGGGTGCGTAGCACCCGTCTGGCAGCAAACTCTCATCCCTTTTCTGTCCAACTCTCTAATGCAAGAGTTAACCGTTACTCCCAGTCTTTCATTCATGCAACAGGTCAGCTCTGGAACTGTCTCCCTCTGTCTGTATTTCCTCCTGCCTATGATCTCCAGTCTTTCAAACGCAGTGTGTCCAGGCATCTCAAAATGATCGGATCTTGAATTTGGCTCTCTATTGTATTTTGTTTTTCTCTTGGAGGGAACTGTTACTGCGGGCTCATGGCCTTTGGTTCCTTCTTCCTCGCATAAAAAAAAAAAAAAAGAAAAAAAAAAAACTCCATCCCTCCACCTCATCCTCGGTCTACCCCTCCCTCTCCCTCCCTCCACCTCACCTACATACACCCTCTTAGTCAGTCTTTCATTCTCCATACACATACAGATACAAATAATAAAAAATCTACGAGGCACACCAACATATATAAAGATACAGATAAGATAGATATAAAGATTAACAAATAGATAAATACCAGCTCTAATTTAATTACCTTTTATGCTACTCTGGCCCAGATTTTCATCCTTTCGCAGCTTCAGAATAAGACAATGCTATGGCTCTACATCCTCTCCATACCACTTCTTCATGACTAGCACCATATCCCAGTGTTAACCCATTATTACATCTCACAAGGGAAGATGGAGAGATGACAAATTTAGGTCAAGTTAAAGTGATAGGGGTATAGGATCAAAAAAAAAAAAAATCTCCATATTATCATTAACTTGATAACCAGCCTACTTATCTAGGTTGCAAAAAAGAAAAACCAGTCACCTTCTGGGGACGACACCTATGCACAGATGTCACTGACTAGGTGCATCTAACCATGAGATCACAGACACAATAAAAAAATCAATAATAATAATAATAATAATAATAATAAAAATAATAACAATAATAAATGACTACATATTAACCATTATATCATCAGGCACCATCAAAAGAAGTCAAACCATCCATCCATCCATCTAGATGATGCCCCATGAGGAGCGTAAGAGCCAGGGGCGAGGCAAGTTGGTCCTGACAAGATGCAAGTGACCAGCCTCACTCATCCCTGGGTGGCATAACCTGAGCAATAAACCCCAACCACCCCTGGGATATGAACCTACACTGGCTCAATCCGACTGGAGCGCCTTTATTACCCACTGAACCACCAGGCACCATAATTTGGTTATATGGTTACCACCCAGCATGGGAAATGGTTTCCTGGTGTACAGGAAACCATTTAGCATGTCGCTCAGTGTAGTCATCCACTGACAGAAGGAAGAGGAAAGAATGACGGAAAGAAAGACAGAAGAGAGAGTGTAAAGTCACATATAAACAGAAGGAATAGGAAAGAATGAGGGAAAGAAAGACGAGGAAGGAAAGAATGAGGGAAAGAAAGACGAGGAAGGAAAGAAGAGAGGAAAGGCAGACACCCAAACCAGCACTACATTGAGTGAGTGGATGGCAAGCACCCCCATCTACCACAAAACAATAACAACAATAATAATAATAATAATAATAATAATAATAAAAGTCTCATTGTTAACCATTAGACCATCATGCACCATAAAAGGAATAAAACTGATAATAAAATAATAATAATAATAATAATGATTAATAATAATAATAATAATAATAATACACGAGAAAGTCTACATGATAATCACTGTAGCATCAGGAACCATCAAAAGAGGTCTAAAATAAACAGAAAAGTGTATGGCAAAGGTTTGGCACTGCTATTTAACTTGTTGGTTTTAGAACTGACTGATGGATAGGTAAATATGAAGCTATATGTGGACAGGTGTACTATCAGGTGGAGCCAGGATTCCAGGGGCTTGAATGGTGAACAGATGTGTGTGTGGCCCATCTCACAGGGTATATAGTAATGTTGATTAGTTCTCCCACTACCGTATTCTTTCTTTTTCCTGGCTTTCTGTGCCCTACTATAAAAAAAAAAAAAAAAAAAAAAAGTTCCATATGAAGCTGATGAGAAAAAATAAACCTGTGCTCATATGAGATGCCTGGACACACTGCTTGTATAAATCACCTATATACTACTACATCAGAGAAAAATAACAAGGACTCACTGCTACCTCACCATCAATTAACGTCAATCAATTAACGGCAGGAGCAAAAATAAACACATGTTCATACTGAGATGCCACGCCACACTGCCTATATAAAAGACCCGTATACTACTACATCAGAGAAACATGGCAAGGACTCATTCCTACCTCACCATCAATTAACGTCAATGTCACATAAGCACAACCAAGTACTGAAGTTCAGGAAACAGTCCAATTC
The DNA here is from genome assembly GCF_032717465.1 of Coenobita brevimanus. NCBI lineage: Eukaryota > Metazoa > Arthropoda > Malacostraca > Decapoda > Coenobitidae > Coenobita > Coenobita brevimanus. The sequence continues at coordinate 13,393,128 of NC_137036.1, forward strand.
CATCAATTAAAAACAAACCAAATATACTACTGTCAGAAGAATATGGTGCCACAGCAAAACAATATCAGTTTTATGATCTTATGTTTACTGCAAACACCCTTAAGAATTCAACACAAGACTGACTCAAATAAGGTCATTCACACAACAATTTTCACACAGGGTTAAAATAAAACATTCACTCCCTCTTGCACAATGGCCATGCAAACTGAGACTTGAGTGATCTTGTGTGGTTGCATACGCGTGCACTCGTCTGCACCATCACTATGTCCACTTTTAACTTGGTCTAAAACTGGCATCCCTCCATCTGGAATGCTGAACCATAGCAAGAGTAACAATAGAATATGGTACTTGTCATATGCAGTGTTGTGGAAAGGATGTTCAGTTTAGTGCTGTATTGTCTTATGTCATTTGGCTAAGTGAAAGAAACTGCAGAGGGATAGAATCTCCACCAAGTTAAAGTGAACAAACTGTACTCTGCTCAGTGTATGGCAACACATCATACAAGAAGACAGAATTTGGTGGGTTAGGTAAAGGAGAATCAGTTCCTGTGTTAATACTGGGTGGACAAGGGAAAATTCTGAATTAATTCTTAGCTATTACGCACACCACATTCCAAACAAATAAATGACTGGCACCCAATTCTCTCAAAGAAGTAAGTAACCTTTGATATTCCAACATACAAGTATTTTAAGGTGCTGATGAGGAGCCTACACACAGAAGAGCTGTGTATTCTAGGTGGGGTGAAGCAGCTGCAGCATCCATCCAGGAGCCAAATCACCTCCTACTTCCCTGCACCTGGCCACAGGAAGGACCCTGGTTCAACCCTGGTAAGGTGTTGTCTGCCACACTGAGGTGTTGGATCTCTACAGTGTATACAACACTGAGGTGTAGGATCTCTACATTGTATACAACACTGAGGTGTTGAATCTCTACACTGTACCCTGGTATGACCCTAGTGAGGCACTGTCTACCACACTGAGGTGTTGGATCTCTACACTGTACCTTGGTCTGACACTGGTGAGGTGTTGGATCTCTACACTGTATACAACACTGAGGTGTTGGATCTCTACACTGTATACAACACTGAGGTGTTGGATCTCTACACTGTATACAACACTGAGGTGTTGGATCTCTACACTGTATACAACACTGAGGTGCTGGGTCTCTACACTGTATGTACTGTACTGCATCTACAGGACAGCCCCACATAAGCAGTTGCTTATGTGCATGTGGTCAATGGCTCCCCTTGGCCAGAGGAACCATGGTCAGGCAAGAACAACAAGTATTCTAAACAAACTAATAATGAGAAGCTGTGAACATGGACATGACACTTGTAGTTTATCAAGCTGGGATGGACTGTATCATACTTATGCGGGAGGAAGTAAGCATAACAGGCATGAAAAGATGCTATCTATATGTGTGAACTATACTGCAGAATTCCTAGGTAAAAAAAAAAAAAAAATACTCTCAGTCCTTCAGTCTTAACCTACCAAATAAGCAAACTTCCCCCACCCTCACATGAATCTATCAACACACCCTCACCCAAGTCTGTCCATCACTCTAATGCAACAAGTAATTCCAGTGCTTCATGTACACAAATGGTCAGCTCTGGAACTGTCTTAAACTAGGAACCAATCTAACAATCTAACCAAATCTAACTTATCTAGCAATATATTCTCATCCCTTTTCTGCCCAACATTCTACTACAACAGTCATCCAATACTCAGCATATGTATGCAACTGGTCAGCCACAAAACTCTTCCTCAGTCTATCTCATCATCCAGACCTCTATTCCCCCTGCCTATGATCTTCAGTCTTTTAAATACAATGTTCAGACCTCTTTTCTCCCTGCCTGTGATCTTCAGTCTTTTACATGCAATGTGTCTAGGGATCTCAATTATAATGACAATCCTGAATTTGGCATTCTCTCTCGTTCAATTTCATTTAAAATAATCGAGTTTTGTATTTTTTTTTTTTTTTTTTTTTGATAAATGAAAAATGTATGCTTACACAGATAAACAGGTAAACTAAACGTATGCATATAACATTCCTTGATTATTTGGTGAATTAGCTAATACTTTCCTAACACTAGAATACCAACTACATATTCATCCAAAACCTTTATGATTCAGAATTATTACATTATTACTATTATATTATTATTATTATTATCATTATTATTATTATTACTATTATTACTCAGACTTCTCTTCTCACCTAAGGATCTGAGGTATGGTACAGAAATAATTCAGTATTAACCCTTAACAGCTCATTATTTACATGCCTCATCATCATCATCATCATCATCATCATAGCTCATTACTGTATTTACATGCAGCTTCATCATCATCATTATCATCATCACTATCATCATAGCTCATTATTTACATGCAGCTTCATCATCATCATCATCATCCAGACCTCTTTTCCCATCTTATGACAAGGCAAAGTAGTGTCCAGGAAGCAAGAAAAGACCTGACTGAAGGATACTGTCATACATAATATAAATAGGCAAATGGAAAAACTATAGTGCTGCATTGGAGAAGAATATCTACAAGTGAACCAAAGGACTCACAGGAGATAAATGAGTCTCAGGGGTCATAATCTCAGTGGCTTTGGGGATTCTTAACACCTTTTCCTATGCAACTTATTCCACACATTGTATCTCATTATTCTCCTGAAAGTTATTAATGCAAACTTCGTCAATACTGAAACACTATGACATACAGGGAAGAGTTAAGGTGTAATATGCAAAATAACTTGCTATGGAAGAGGCACCATAAAGCCTATGAAACCTATAATATCACCCAATCAGGAATATACTCTTACCCCCAAAAGATCCCTTGTCTCTTTAAGCTTAGTATATGGCCAGATGCAGTCAGACTGGAGGGTTATTGGATCAATAACCTGGCAGACTCAGTCTTACTTCTTACTAAAAACTCACCAATATTTATGCAACCAATTCTTGGTATTCATTTTGTGGAAGTGTTCAATTCCATCAGGTGAAAACAGATTGACTACAGTAGGTATGCTCTACTGCATTTTTTTTTTTTTTAAGCCTAGATTGGATTAGATAAGGATATCATCTAGCCCTCCTAAGTTACCAACTCATTTTTGAACTGGGTAGAAGCACAGACGACACATGTCCCAATTGAAGAACAGGCCCACTAAGCTGCAGACACATCAACAATATAGGGAACCAAGGGACAGACACATCAACAATATAGGAAACCAAGGGACAGACACATCAACAATATAGGAAACCAAGGGACAGACACATCAACAATATAGGTAACCAAGGGACAGACACATCAACAATATAGGGAACCAAGGGACAGACACATCAACAATATAGGAAACCAAGGGACAGACACATCAACAATATAGGAAACCAAGGGACAGACACATCAACAATATAGGGAACCAAGGGACAGACACATCAACAATATAGGAAACCAAGGGACAGACACATCAACAATATAGGGAACCAAGGGACAGACACATCAACAATATAGGGAACCAAGGGACAACCCTACAGGGGCAGATGCTACCTGCAGTTGACAGGTCTGCTTGATCTGGTGGACTGTGTAACAACACATTTGAAATTTTGCCTGTCTTTATGCAACATAAATAAAATTACTGCTGTATAAACCTCTCTGGAATGCCACTGTACATAAAAATATCCAATGTTATTTTTACCTTACCCTGTGAATATCAAGCACAAATTTATTGTAACAGGTAAAAAGGAAAAAAAAAAAAAAATGGAGAGCACACTGTGGCTGCCCCTTTTTCTGTGGCCGGCTTGAGGCAGTTGTATCATGTGCCTGGAGAAGACCAATTAGCAGGACTTAAAACTATAGGCAGAACAACTGGTGAGGAACCCCCATGTGTGGATCCAGGGAGTGAATGAATGCATGCACCACAAAAGCAGTGTTCCCTCGTTGATCTGGAAAAGCGGGTAATTATTAACAATGGGTGGTGGTGGTCAAGTTGTTTGAGAGGTGGTCTGGTGTCCTAATGGGTGGAAAGGCAGGTACAGTAATTATTAACAACGGCTGGTGGTGCCCAAGTTGGTTGAGAGGTGCTCTGGTGTCCTCATGGGTGTGTGTGTGTGCTTCCTGGCTGGGGCAAAGAAAAGTTTCAGCATTGAATTTCATTAAAACAGAATTCACTGATCTACCATCAGACCCACTGACATGTCATAAAAACACCCCTGCTACCAATACATCATTATGAGACAGCCCTGGGGTGTAGTCAGCATGGAAAGTGGGTGTTTGTGTCAAAGGGGTGACTTTTGGAGGTGTGTGGTATGTTCAAGGGCTGTTGGACCTGAGGGAGCAGGCTGCTTAGCCAACATCTAAAGTCAGACGCATTACCTATATCAAAAACAAAAATAATAATAATAATAAGTCTGGTCTAATATTACTACTCAACTTGAGAGCTGAGTTGTGGAAAAAGATCAACACTTAAAGGGAAAAGCTGTAGAGTTTCACACAGCCTTACTAAGCTATACAAAACAAGCTGTAAAAAGACAAAATTTTGGCTAAGTTTATGTGAAAACACTATGGCTCAGATTATGAGTCTCTACTACCACTACAAACTCAATACTAATGTTTCAACTCCCTCCCTATCCCCCAGTAACAGGTCTCTCACCGGACTGACCTGAAAGACTAATTCATGATAGCTAGTAGAAAACTGTGAAACCTTAAGTGAGGATATATGGCCTAAAAATAAGCAGAATATGTTTTAAATGTAACAGTTCATATTATGTGTCAATCCTTGAGAAGATGGCATAGCTGTGGAAGGGGGCAGTACTGCTGTATTTAGTGTAATGGAAATCTAAACACTTGGAGATTCTGAAGCCACAGATGTACTGGTCACACTGGTTAAAGGGACAGATGTTGTCAATGGGGCTATATCATCCATTCCTGTGCACTGTGGGTCATTCAAGGAAGAAAATTCAATTATTTGTCAACTAGGGAGACAATGTAACTGAAAGAGTGGGCAGAGGAGAAGAAAAGAGCAGTGAGGTGAGAGAACACAGACAGGCAGAGATACTTTGGATGATATTATTCCCCCCCCTCCCCCCTATCCACAAGAGGAATCTGTGAGAGGAAAGAGAGATCTGATGCTTAAAGGAATTACAGAACTTGAAAAAGTGAATAAAAAGTATCTATTTATGAAAGATGATAGCAGGGTGAGAGGCCATGAGTATACACTAAGGAACGGAAAAAGTATGGTATCCTAAAGTATGAATACCTGGAACAGTGTCTGGAAGGGGGGGTTATCCCAAAGTATGAATACCTGGAACAGTGTCTGGAAGGGGGGGTTACAAGAAAACATCATCAATGTGTTATACAGATTGGACACAAGTAAAGATGGTGATAAAACAACACAATCATAGCTCAAATCCTGTATGGTATACTGGTACTACAATCCTGTGTGGTATCCTGGTACTACACCTAGGTCAATATGCAAGTATATGAAACAACACAGAGGTCTGCTGTTGTGGGGGCTGGAACCCTTTACTTGGGGCACAAGCATCACAGCAACTAACCTCTCCAGATAAAATAATCACCAGGTAAACCAGGCAAGGTGCAGAGAACACTTAGAAACCTGACAGAAGAAACTAACCAAATGTCTGTCCAATTACATGGGCCACACCCTCATTCACAGACCACTTAAGCCCTGGCAGCCCATTCACAACTCACGGGCATAAAGTCCCTCCAAAACATACAATGTCTTGTGGAAGAATAATAAAATAAAACTATATCATCATAACTGGTGGTGACCATCATCCACTCAAATAATGGGGTGATGTGGAGCATCTCATGGTACCATTGCTAACTGGGTAGAGAGATGCAAATGTGGCATCCATTCAGAACCATACCTCCACACCTTTCCTTGCACCTTGCTGTGTCTACCAAAATGGAACATGGTTCACTGCACAGAACAGCCCTGCAGGAGCAGTTGCTTGCCTGCAGTTGATGGGTCTGGTCAACCAGACAGACCAAGATTACTCAACAATGGCAACAGTTCTTGCATTTTGTTGTGTTTTTCATATTGCTATTAAATAAGAATAGTTAATACCTTCCACGGCCTCTGCCAACAGAGAAATATCAATGAACTTCTGCTTGTGATTATACATACCTTCTGAAAGACATGTTCCAAATACAGCTGTATTGTTGAATGCCAACATCTAAACAGGTCCATACGACATCTCTTCTCACAACCGCTCTCCTTGTCTTGTCTGCTGGGCTGACTCCATCCACGGCCATATCTATAAATTGTGGTATTACTGAGTGGGATAAATTTGGACACTTTATTTACTGAGTGGGATAAATTTGGACACTTTACTTATTCATTTACATTCTTTAGTACTGTAGACACTTGCTGATAAGTGGTATGAAGTGGTTCAGTGTGGCTGCTTATGCCTGTGAGGTGAGGTCAGGATTCTGAGGGTTTGAAGGCTTAATGAATGATAATGTGAATGTAGGGGTTGCAACCTCTAATATGATTAATGCACAAGTTCATAACACCATACCTGCCACACTATGGTACTTTTCTATATTAAAAAAAAAAGTTATATACTGTACTTAACTGCCAACCATCATCCACTCACTTGATGTAGTGCTGCCTACTTCTTCCTTAGCCTTTATCATTCTTTTTCTGTGCCTGCCATCCTCTCTTCCTATATCTCCCATCTTTCCTGTCACTACTTAATGCTTTTCTTTCCATTACAGGTGGCTTTACATTGAGTGACAAGCCAAATGGTTTCCTGTAAGCCAAGAAACCATTTACAACGCTGGGTGGTAACCATATAACCAAACCATACGTGCTCCCTACGTGTCAAGTGAGTTGGTGGAGGATTAGTGCCCCTCCCTCTAAAACAAATAACTCAGAGTCAAAAGGCCACCCCATACGGGATTATGGCATCTGGCAATAGATAGATAGATAAAACTGCATTCTGTTTGAGTCAGTATGATACAAAATACAGTCGATTAGAGAAACATAAAAAAAAAACAAATGTTTGTAAAGTGACTGAAAGCATCAGGAGAATTACTCAAAGATGGTTTAGCCGGGTATACAGGATGATGAATGAGAGACTGACTGTAAGAGTTTATGTGAGTGGAGTGATGTGGAGGTGAAGACTGAGAATGAGATGATGAGGTTAGGTGTAGACAGAAACAAGAGAAGGATGTGAAGGTTGAAGGGAAGGCAGCCAAATGACAGAGGACAGGGTGACAACGAGGCAATTTGTTTCTAGTTTGCCACTAATGGGATAAAGGCGTCTGGCTAAAGATATATATTCTTTGTGCACAAGGGACAAGGCAGATTTTCCCAAAGGCACAACTAAGTGATTCCAGCCACCCAAAATTCAATTCTGGCAACACAAAGTCCAACTTTCTGAACTTTACTGTGGGTCTATCTTGCTATATGATAAGCTGACATTCGTGGAACACTGACTAGACTGCTGCACGCCTCAATAAGCCAAATGGACAAATCAACAGCCAGTAATTATTAAGGTACGTTTGTTAGGCTAAAGCTTAAAATACCAAAATTTGATAATTAGCATTGTATGACTGTCTATGGTTCAGTCCAAATGTGTTTGGGGTGGTCAATGGCCCAAGTGGCCCCCAGTATGCAAGGCCTCACATGACAAACGTGTCATCTGTAGCTCTAATTCTCCAATAAATCTTAACAAATATATTTCAGTGTGTAGTCATTCACAAAATCGGTTTAAACCTCCCAATATATATGGATGGCATTTATGTAGCTCTAATTCTCCAATAAATCTTACATATATTTCAGTACTTAGTCATTCACAAAATCAGTTAACACCTCCCAAGATATATGGATGGCATTTATTACTGGCGATTTAAATCTAAGATGTTAAATGGCTGGGCTCGGGACTTTTAACTAAACGTCAACAAATCATTTATCCTTCACAATACCTAAAATTAAAGCACATAATTAATCGTAACCAATGTTTGTCCTCGGTGCTTAACACTGTGACATAAAATATCCAACTTTAAATGAAGATGAGACTGTTATGGGTTTTAAATCCTACGTCAACTTCTTAAAGGGACATTATGGCTCCCAGCACCTCCCAATATTCTCCATTTAGCTAATACTTACACTCTGATTCAGCTAACTTCACCGCTCAATAAAGGCACCAGACATCAATTAATACATACATAGGAGAAATATCATGATACTAATTGCAGAAACATGAATTATATACAAAAATGTTCCACTCACCGTCATCTTCCAGGCCTTTGTACACGACCCATCCTTCCTCAGTGACATCACACATATTTATTTTTCATGACAAATTATACTTATATATTATTATAGATAACATTTTTTTCAGATAATAATTGATTCTAAATTTCAAAAGAGATAAGCAAAAATACTCTCGTTGTTTTTGCTACATTATCCGGTACTTTGCAATGATTTATCTTACACATCACGCCACATCATACTCTCGCTTGTTGCTAATGCGAACTACTGTATACTCCAGTCCCTTTAAATAGACGTAAAATTGCCATCTCAACATCCTGAATAATTGTGGTCATCACCGATATTAGCAGTGACATAGCCTTCACATATAGGGTGCGGGGGGCGGGGGGACAAAGTGGGACCCATGTGGGACTAAGCTCCAGCCTGGGGAAAGGGGGAGGTATTGTACCTTGTGCTCGCATTAAATACACTGAAATGTCAAGTGGAGAGCAGCGGGGGGCCAAGAGTTTGACTAAACAGGGGGCTGCTCACCTACTCCCGCAAAAGATAGGGGGACTGCCCCCTTCCATTACAAAAATGGGGCTGCCCACTTACTCCCAAAAAATAAATAAGGAATAAGGGGGCTGCCCACCAATTACAAAATAAACAAAGACTGTCCCCTTCCATCACAAACTGAAAAGGGGCGCTGCACCCCTTTCCCCACAAATTAAAAAAGGGGGGTTACCCACCAACCCTAAGGTAAGGAGGATGCACCTCCCATTCCCCCAGTATAAAACAATGGGAGGCTGTGCTCCCCCCCTGTTTTCTTTCCCCAAATAAAGGAAGACTGCCACACATTTCCCTTCCCCTGGCAAGCGGGACTGCCCCCCATTTCCCCCACCAAAGAAGGGGAGCGATCACCCTATTCCTCTTAAAGAGAGGAGGGATTTTCTCCCTTCCTCAGAACAAACGAGGGTCTGCCCCCCTTCACCCTCAAAGGAATGAAGGGCCGGTGTAGCGTTATGATCTGTCCCCCTGTCCGCCCCCTACGGCGCATGCGCGGAAGTTGCCAGAGGCCGCCACAAAAAAGCCATTTGTCCTCTGATCTCTGTAGGGGTAACATGATCGGAGCCTCTCGCCCTTTGTTAACAAACGGCAAATGGTCATTCCGGCTTCTCTTATCATTCGTCTCAAAGCTTTCTCGGGTAGTTTCCGCCCTTAAATTAAATTAGGTTAGGCGGAAAGCGGTAAAAATTCGAATTTCTAAGGTATGAATGAGTTAGGTTGGATAAACATAGTTATAATTAATCATCTGGGGACGAGTTATCTAATCTGTTAGGCGTGAGGATTGCCTTAGCTTTGTATCTTTACAGGAATGAGTCAAGCTCGTACTGTCCCGTGTATTAAACCATTTTTATCATACATATCCTTGAAATTATAAATAGTTTTGGCACACACTACCTCATTCTGTTGTGCATTCCACTGATCAATTGTCCTATTAGGGAAACTGAACTTCCTTGCATCTTTATCACCTCTCCTTATGCTGTATTGTGCAATGTCCTCTTGCTGACGCTTCACACATATGATATATATTCATTTATGTCTATTTTCTGTTCCCCTGATATGCATTTATATAGCATAATCATGTCTCCTCCTCCTCTCCTGCAGCATTGGTAAATTCAATCTTTCCAGTCTTTCTCAGTAACTTAAATCCCTTAAGCTTGGTACCCATCTTGTAGTGGCACGTTGTACTTTTTCAATCTTATCTGTGTTTTTTGAGATGAGGATTCCAGACTACTGTGATGCATACTCCAGAGTTGGTCTGATGAATGATATTATCTTCCTCAGCATATCTTCATTTATATATGTGAATGCTATTCTCATATTAGCAAGCAATGTATACATGTTTCGTACCTTCTCACTGATGTGATCATCAGGAGATAGTCTGTTACTGATAATTACTCCTAGGTCCTTCTCCTTTTCTGATATGTGTAGGGTTGATCTTCCTAACTTATAATACCAATCTGGTCTTTTCTCACTTTTACCAAATGTTATTACATGACACTTATCCACATTAAATTCCATTTGCCATTTATTGCTCCATTCATGAAGCTTGTTCAATTCCTCTTGCAGCTCTTTGCAAGAATCTATGTTAGTAATTTTATTTTTGAATTTTTGCATCATCTGCAAACATATTTAGATAGCTTCCTCTCTGCGTTATATATTCACTTTAATACCCACCCAACCCCTTTTAAATGCCATAGAGTCAATAAGTGGCTTTTCCTTTTCCTTTTTTTTCCATTTATCCAATCCAATCCCTTTAGTTTGAGAAATCTTACATCTCCCTTTAGTTTTGAGAAATCTCACATAAGAGTGTTAGGCTAGTCCAGTATAGTTCAAGTTCAGTCAATGTGAAATAAAAATTAGCCTCTAAATTTCATTTATGGAAAAGTACTTTTAACTCCAAATACTATGAAAACAGTATGCACTCCAGTAGGGTATGCTTAGTGAAGTTTCCTGTTCACACTGTTACAGCACTGCTACTGATTCAATGGATAAGGATAAAGTAAAACCCCTTATCAGTTACGTTACTGAGATCACTTCAGATACTAGTTGTTATGGGAAAAAAAAAAAATCCTAAGTTAGGTTATTCAGCACATTGGGTACATTACTACACATCACTGATTGGCATATTTTAATACCAATCGTTTATTTAAATCTGCACACATGTGCAGTAACATAAACCTTGTCGTGTCCAGTAGCTCAGGATATATTTATATACTGTACTATCAGTAGAAATGCATTGAACACAGTAATAAAAAAAAAAAAAAAAAAAAGCAAAAGTTAGCACCAAGCCAATGAAAATATGGCACTGAGGTGGAAGGGGGTTGGGTGGTTATTAAAGTGAAAATATAAGGCTGAGAGATAAGACACATGAAGTACAAGAGGAGGTGAATAATAAGCGCCAGTACTAAGCTATAACAATGACTACATGGCACTATAATGGAAGAGGGTTTGGTGGGTATTAAAGTGAAAATGTAAGGCAGACAGGTAAGACAGATAAAGTACAGGAGCAGAGTGGGAAGAGGGGAAGGATGAAGATTAAAGTGCCCCTTTTGCCACAAGCAGGGATACTTTGGAAGTATTCTGTCCCCCCTCCCCAGAGGGGTACTATCAATGGAAACTAAGCCAGCTCCCAGTCACGGTTATCTCACGAATCTTTTCCCCTCGGGGAGGGGGGGGATAGAATACTTCCTCAGTATCCCTGTTTGTCGTAAAAGCCCACTAAAAATCCTTCCTCTTTTCCCCCTCTGCTTCTTGTACTTTATCTGTTCCACCTCTCTGCCATATATTTTCAATACCCACCCAAGTTAGTGCCATATAACTTAGTCATTGAATGGAATGGATTAAAAAAAAAAAAAAAAAAAAGAAAGGAAAGTGAGCACCAAGCCACTCAATGACTATATGGCACTACAATAGGAGTTGGGTGGGTATTAAAGTGAAAAATATAAGGCAGAGAGGTGGGACAGATAAAGTACAAGAAGCAGAGGGGGAAAAGAGGAAGGATGAAGATTAAAGTGCCCTTTTTAGACGGTTTTTACGACAAGCAGGGATACTGAGGAGGTATTCTATCCCTCCCCCCCTCCGCCGGGGGAAACTTAGTCATTGAGTGGCTTGTGCTCACTTTTTTTTTTTTTTTTTTTTTAATTATTCCATTCCATTTCATTCCATTCCATTCATGAGTCCTTTACTCATCCCTCTTAACCACCTGTGAGGTCTACAAATACCTGTACACTAGTCAAATTTAACACAGTGAGAACTACTCAGCTACAGACCAGTATCACTGACCAGTGTTGTAAAACATCTAGAACATGGTATGATAAAAGAGAGGCAGTTCGGTTTTAGGAAGGGAAAATCATGTGTTACTAATCTTCTAAGCAATTATGACAAAGTTAGAGAAACACTACAGAAAAGAGAAGGATGGGTGGACAGTTATCTATTTAGATTTTAAGAAAAAAGGAAAAGGAAAAGCCACTTATTGACTCTATGGCATTTAAAAGGGGTTGGGTGAGTATTAAAGTGAATATATAACGCAGAGAGGAAGCTTTCTAAATATGTTTGCAGATGATGCAAAAATTCAAAAGAAAATTACTAACATTGATTCTTGGAAAGAGCTGCAAGAGGAATTGAACAAGCTTCATGAATGGAGCAATAAATGGCAAATGGAATTTAATGTGGATAAGTGTCATGTAATAACATTTGGTAAAAGTGAGAAAAGACCAGATTGGTATTATAAGTTAGGAAGATCAACCCTACACATATCAGAAAAGGAGAAGGACCTAGGAGTAATTATCAGTAACAGACTATCTCCTGATGATCACATCAGTGAGAAGGTACGAAACATGTATACATTGCTTGCTAATATGAGAATAGCATTCACATATATAAATGAAGATATGCTGAGGAAGATAATATCATTCATCAGACCAACTCTGGAGTATGCATCACAGTAGTCTGGAATCCTCATCTCAAAAAACACAGATAAGATTGAAAAAGTACAACGTGCCACTACAAGATGGGTACCAAGCTTAAGGGATTTAAGTTACTGAGAAAGACTGGAAAGATTGAATTTACCAATGCTGCAGGAGAGGAGGAGGAGACATGATTATGCTATATAAATGCATATCAGGGGAACAGAAAATAGACATAAATGAATATATATCATATGTGTGAAGCATCAGCAAGAGGACATTGCACAATACAGCATAAGAAGAGAGGTGATAAAGATGTAAGGAAGTTCAGTTTCCCTAATAGGACAATTGATCAGTGGAATGCACAACAGAATGAGGTAGTGTGTGCCAAAACTATTTATAATTTCAAGGATATGTATGATAAAAATGGTTTAATACACGGGACAGTACGAGCTTGACTCATTCCTGTAAAGATACAAAGCTAAGGCAATCCTCACGCCTAACAGATTAGATAACTCGTCCCCAGATGATTAATTATAACTATGTTTATCCAACCTAACTCATTCATACCTTAGAAATTCGAATTTTTACCGCTTTCCGCCTAACCTAATTTAATTTAAGGGCGGAAACTACCCGAGAAAGCTTTGAGACGAATGATAAGAGAAGCCGGAATGACCATTTGCCGTTTGTTAACAAAGGGCGAGAGGCTCCGATCATGTTACCCCTACAGAGATCAGAGGACAAATGGCTTTTTTGTGGCGGCCTCTGGCAACTTCCGCGCATGCGCCGTAGGGGGCGGACAGGGGGACAGATCATAACGCTACACCGGGCTGCCCCACCATTCCCCCTTAAAAAGTGTCACCCACCCCAGTTCCTCCAAAACAAGGAAGCTGCACACACACACACACACACACACACACACACAGAAAGTGCAGTCTCTCCAAAGCTGAATGAAACTGTTTGGTCTGCAGTGGTACAAGATGTAGTGATGGAAAAGATGCAGAGCTGTATAGTGATATTTTCTGCCATTGAGTTACGTGATACAAAGTGCAAATGGACGAATATCTGAACCAAGTTACGGTGAAAAAAGTATAGCCACACAGTCATCACTCAGGCATGGAACATTCAGAAAATACAGTTGCTTGGTGATCTTTTTGGCCACACGTGAACCCAGGACAGTGTGTGGTCTAGCTACAATTTCGGACAGTCATACATCACAGTTACTTGGTCAATCTAACATTTGACTTATCCGTTCTTTCATGTCAGTGCCACCAACAAATATTTGATTGTCAAGGTTAGGAAGATTAGGAAGCTTACTAACACCTCTTCCTTGTCGATTTCTGATTCTGCAACGTTACTGAATTATTGTTATACAAATCTATGTCGATACTCAAAAGGCGTAAGAAGCAAACCAGGGGACATTAATGAGTAGCTTGGAAAATAAGTCGATAAGGAAGAGGTGTTGAGAGTTAATTACACAACGCATTTTTTTTCTTTATCCAACAGCTTCCGGTAAATGTTGGAAAAGAGGAATTGGTTAGTTTTGGCAATTAATTTAACTTCCAGTCCATAGTGAACATCAACTGTATCACTGCCAATCTCAGTGCGGAGATGCAGGGAGTCATTCTTATGTATGTACTGTATAATATGTATGTATGGATGTTAAAGTTGAGAATATAAAGTTTGATTTGAACTCCCTTCCTTACACCTGCCGCCATCTACCATGGGATTAAATAATTAAATATTTCAATCAATCAACATCTCATCAATCGCCGATGTGGGTGTTAAATTCACTCTTGCGTAAATCAAACAATACTTCTCTAATGATTACTCTTTTTCCTTTCTTTTCTTTTTCATTCTTTTTAAAAATTTGTTACCTCCAGGGCCCGTATTCTCGTGTGTTAAGGAAACTCCCAAACACCTCTTCCTAAGAGATTTATTTTACTTATTACATCTTGCCGTCCTCTTCTGTTACTAGAGTCATTCTTATGTCACCATAATCTTCATAAGCAACGTACGAAAGTATATAAGCTAGCCGTATCCCAAAATAAATCGGCAAGGAAGGGGTGTTTGGGAGCTTCCACAAATCATGTAATGCCTCGCAAGTTTTGGATTGTCGCAGTGATCTCAAATTTTACAGGTGCACAGAATAATCATAGCTTTTTCATAAATGATTGCCAAAGTTGTACGATTAATTTGGTGTAAAATGAGCGTCAGTATGTTACACGGTTGTTGACGTGGACATAGGGAGTGGGGGGGACGCCTTACTCATCCCCTTAAAGAAAAGAAAAAAATCCTCAAAAAGACATGGTTGTTTGTGATTGTCATTGATTTGTGTGTGTGTGTGTGTGTGTGTGTCCGACTCTGGGCATAGGCTTCACAGCCTGCCCTCAAGGCCCAGTAGTTCTCCTACATACCATACACCTCTACATGTCACCACTTCGGCGCTAACACCCACCGTCCATATTGAATACATGCTAGGGCTGTCTCATACAGAACTGGTGTATTGGTATTAGCGGGGATATTTTTACGACATGTCGGCGGGTCTTCTGGTAGATTAGTAAAGTCTGATTTAATGAAATTCAAACCCTTAAACTGTTCCCTGCCCCAGCCGGGATTCGAACCTGGGTCCGTTAGGACTGCAGGCCACCTCTCTAGCGATTGAGCCACCGCCGATTGATTATGTTTTTAGTGTTTATTATTTATTTGTTTAGTTTTATGCAAGGAAGAAGGAAGCTAATACTAGAAGCCATCAAAATATGTTCCCTACAAGAAGAATAAAAAATCGATACGTTGATTTCGAGATGCCTGGACCGACTGCGTTTAAAAGACTAGAGGTGAAAGACAGTAGCAAATACAGACAGAAAAGCGGCTGGAGTTGATCTGTTGCACATATAATGGACTGGGAGTAACGGTTCTCTTTGAAAACAGCTGTACCAAAGTTTCAAAAGTATATTGCAGATGTTACAAATTTGTTGATAACGGTCCTTTGGGTAATATTTTGCGTGCTGGGTAATTTAAAGTATTAGAACTAGTGTTATTATCCTAGTAGGGTAATTATGTTGTCTGCGGTGAGTGGGATGGTAATTTCTATGCTGAACACCTTTTCCTAAGCGATTTATTGTATTACACCTTAATGTCCTATTCTGCGATATATAAATCCTAACATGGCCACTATGCTTAAGTAACGTACAAAAGCATATTAACCAGCCATATTAAAAAATAAATCGCTGAAGAAGGGGTGTTAGGGCTCTTACCCGACAAGAATACGGGCCATGGCCAAAGACAATCCAGTAAACAGAAATAAATAAAGACAAAAGCAGAATGAAAGGCAAGAATTTTCGCTAGTCACTCAGTGTAGTCACTTAAATTCAACACTACATGAAGTGAGTGGATGGTGTATGGAGTCAAGTATATAAGAAATGGCATTACAACATCGAGTGCGTGGATGGTACAAAACTGGCAGCTCTTAGTTTGTGCTGTTGGGCACGTAAGCTCCCCCACCACGGCAAGGTGGCTGCCACAGGGGAGGGGTGTGGGGGTGTCGTGGGGGGGGAGGGTTTGGCCCGCCACATCCCCACCCCCCCCTCCCCACCCCCAGGGAGTTGTCTCGACCTGGGAGGGGGAGGGAAAAAAAAACAAAAAAAAAACAAGACAAGAAAATGTACTTAATTACAGAAAAATCACAATTCCTTTATAGAGAAAAAATCACTCAAGAAACTCACAAAAGTCCCGTAGAATCAGTCAAGTTAGTTCAGTCAATTCAGATCAATTTGTTCAGACGAGGCCAAGGGGGAGTTCAGTTTGTTCAGACGAGGCCAAGGGGGAGTTCAATTTGTTCACACGAGGCCAAGGGGGAGAGCGTCGTGAGAGGCGAGTGACACACACGAGTGATAGCTGACATCCAGGGACGAAGAACTCACATACACAGACCCCAGCCTTATTCCTCCCTCCCCCTCCTCTTCATTCTTTTCCTCCTCCTCCCCTTCCTTCCTGTCCTCCTCTTCCTTCCTGGCCTCCTCCTCCTCCTCTTCCTCATGGCGGACCTTAAACATGCTCCTTCGCCGCCTCCTGATCCCCCTAATCCTGCGCAGGGCGATGGCAAACAGTAAAGCTTTTTGAGTAAGTGTTTTGGCTGCCACCCAGAAGGCCAGGCCGCGCCACCACTGCCCCACCCCATACCAACCAAACGTCCTGCCCTCCATCACACCCAGCCCTTGAAGCGGCAAAATTACCTGCAGGTGAAACAGCAAACTTTCCGCTACGGCCATTTGACCCACAAAAACCGTGCTGATGTCCAGAATAGCACTAGTAATGGCGAGGGTCAGCGACAGCGCGATGTTGAAATAAAGACACAAATACGAGGAAGCCAAGACAAAACGAGTTAAAATTAAATCATATACATCAGACACGACACTAGTATCCGTTATATGCAGGGTGGGTATGTTTGTGATATTACCAAATACCGTAGCGTTACCAACAACACCAAAGTAGAGATATAAGGAAGATGCAACTTCAGCAATAAGACAGGTAATCAAGACGAAGTGGGCTGCCCGCCACGCCCATTTCTTAACAAGTTTTGCATCAAACCACATAGTGACTATGTGGATAAGCACCTGAAGGCGTGTGAATCCCATTATGCTGGTTGCGGATCAAGCAAGCTGAAGTAAACCAAGTATACGAAGGAATATTTATCACAATACGATTTAGGGCAACACCCGCGCGATTTGGTGTAGATTAGCACACGAATAACTGATGTAAAAACCTTTGGGGACGTTCTGTATTACCACGGGATACAGGAGCAGATTATCACCGTCTGCACAGTACCGCAGAAGAACTAGAACTGAAATGGGAAAAAGGACACGCAGCTGATATAGGGTTATTACTATACACTGCCCGATTGGAGGAGCGAATAAGTTGACTCCGTACCCCCTCACAGAAAACCTACACTTGAACCAAAAACACTTTCACGTATTTTAAATGAGAGAATTTATTATGCACTGCCCTTGGCGAGGAGAAAGCGTAACCTCAAAATAAAAATGCTGTTAACAAGTTATTATACACCATCCGAATCGATGAGCGGTTTAGATTAAAACAAATTACAACGCAAGGGGTGTTACTATCGATCATTATTTGCGTTTGAAATTTTTTATGTTGTGCATTTTTCAACTCAGTATTTATGATGTTTCCTTCTTTTTTCAGATATAGTGCTCTCGAACAATGTATTTACCATTCCTGGTATTTCGAAATTTTCTTCCTATTTCACATCCAGAGCTTTTGAGATAATTTTGGCCAAGCAGAAAGGATTTGAATGATGAAAAAATTTAGAGATGTTATCCATGAATTAAGGAAAAGAAAACTAACTGGTGCACGAAAGTGGATTTTTGAATATAAACAATAATAAAAATGAATGTATGGTGCATTTCATTTAAGTCTTCATATACGGGCAAGCATTCTAGAGTATGGTGACAGCTATCTTGTAATCATAT
>NC_137036.1:13416311-13421311 GCF_032717465.1 Coenobita brevimanus
ACCACTTATACTCGCATTACTTCCATCCTCTACGTTCAATAATTCCTTAAAGTGTTCTCTCCATCTGCTCACTTTTTCTCCCTTCTCCACTAGTAATCTACCATTTTTATCTTTCACTCCCCTGCTAACTTCACTTCCACTCTGTCTTACTCTTTTCACTTCTCTCCAGAACATTTTCTTACAGTCCCTCCACTTTACACTCAAATTCCTTCCAAATTCCTCATCCACTCTCTTCGTACTCTCTCTTACTAATCTTTTCACCTCTCTCTTCCTTTCCACATATAACTCTCTCTTCCGCCTCTCATCTTCTTCCACGCCCCTATTTCTCATCCATTCATTGTATGCTTTCTTCTTTTGTGCCACAGCCTGTTTCACCTCTTCAGTCCACCACACTGTTCCTTGTACCCCCTTCCGTCTTCTCTTCCTCCCACACACCACATCACATGCAGACACGTATTATCATCATCATCATCATTATCATTAATATTTAGCAGACAGATATCATCATCATTACCTTCATCTTTACCATCATCATCATCATTAATATTTATCAGACACGTATCATATCATCATCATCATCATCATCAACTGTTTTTATCGGCCACGTATCACCATCATCATCATCATCATCACTATCATCATTATCACCGTCATAATTATGGTTTCACCAGTTTCTCATCTGCTGATTTGATTGATTTACTGGTTGATTGATTGATTTTTCGTATTTTTCAGCGCTGGTGGGGTGGACAAGAGCAGTGAGGGAGGCAGTGAGGGGCACAAGAGCTCAAAGCCTCTCACATTTGGCGCGAAAACTTACGGCCTCGCACTCCCTCAGGCGACAGTACCGAGTTGCCTTCGACACCCATGGCAAGATTTTTCACGTTTTAGGGCATTCGGCGAGAGTTAGCGGGGGTGTAGGGGTAGAAGATGGAGGGAGAAACGTAGAGGAAGATGTGGGTAAGGAAGGGGAGGAGGAAAATAAGGGAGAAGGGGAGGAAAAAGGGAAAGAAAAGGCGGAAGAGAGTGAGAGTCCAATATCGCACTTCGAAGAAAATGGGAATGAGATGGGGGAAGGCGAAGGGAATGTGAGAAAGATGGGGACAGAGAATGAAAATAGAATGAAAATGGAGGTTGACGAAGGTAGGAGAAAGGAAAATGAGTTAGGAGCTGATGAGAAGGAAAGGAAGGACGAAAAAATAGACATGAACGAAGAGGAGAAACTAGACAGAAAGGAGAGAACTATGAAGAGCGAGGAAAATAAAGAAGAGGCGATAGAAACGGCAGAAATAGATGACAGAGAGGAAACTACGGACGAGAAAGTGTTAAAGGGAGCAACAGAGGGAAAAGAGGAAAGGACGAAATCTAGAAAACCAGGAAATGAAGAAATAAGCATACACAAGACAAAGGACGGGTACAGAGTGAGGGTAGGCGACAGACAACCACTTATTTTGCTAGCTAATAGGACCAGTACTAGAGCACGGGCGTTACTAGTAGCTATTTCAGACTATTTGCTGTGGGAGGAGAAGGAGGAAGAGAAGATACTAACTGGAGAGAAGGAAATAGGAAAGAAAGAGGGAAAGATCGAGAAGCAAGTTGAACATGGAAGAAAGAAAACGGAGACCAAGATGACACCGACGGAGGGTGCTGATGAAGAGACGAAGGAAGATGCCAAGAGGGAAGAGGAGGAGGAAAGAGGAGAGAAAAACACAGAAGAAGAGGAAAAGGATGAGATGGTTTTGGTGGGAGTGTTCGTAAGGGGGCCACAGCCATTTTTGTGGGAGGCACTGGGGAGCTTACTTCAGTCTGGCCTGAATCCCGCCAAAACTCTTTACTACGTCCACAACCAGGTATATTTCTCTCTCTCTCTCTCTCTCTCTCTCTCTCTCTCTCTCTCTCTCTCTCCATCATCATCCGGACCTCTTTTCACACCCTAGAGCAGGGTGAGGAGTACCGTTGTCTAAACAGCCAAAGTTTGCCCAATTCAACGGGCCACACTCATGATTCAAGTCCACGGAATCGTGTCTCCATCTGATAGGCCAAAAGATTTCACCACGTACAGTAGCTTCACATATACCTATCTGTTAGAGCCAGTTCGAACGCTGTCACGTTTAAAAGGGGTGTCAAATCCTTGGTCATGCACTTCTCCGCACAAAATTCATCCAGCCAGCTCGATTTCTTGTCAGTTCCCTCCCCTCACCAACTTCCAAACCTCTCTTCCTCACACACTCATCCACCATATCCCTCCACCTTCTCCTTGGCCTACATCGCCTCCTCCCTCCTTCAAATTCGCTCATATATACTTTTTTCATCACTCTTTTGTTATCCATTCTCTCCACATGACAAAACCATCTCAGTACACTCTCTTCCATTCTGGTGTCCACCGACTTCCTAACTCCGCATCTTTCATGCATCACATTATTTCGTATCCTATCCACCCTCTGTACTCCACATACATTCCTCTGCAGTCCCATCTCCACTGCTTTCACTCTTGACTTTTCATTTTCATGCCATACCATAGTCTCACATCCATATGTTAAAGTTGGCACTAACACTCCTTCATGCCTCTGTTTCTTATCAAGGCCTTCATTGCACCAGCTACTTTCCTTCCTTGCGTCACTCTACTTTCAACTTCTTTTGCTCATTTTCCTCTCTTTTCTGTCGCTGTACCCAGGTATTTGAACTCTCTAACCAATTCCAGTCTCTCTCCATTCACTGCAACATCACACTGGGAGTCACTTTCACTCTCAATAACCATCACTTTACTCTTTTCTACATTTACTCTCGGGGCACGACGCTCACAGACATCAGCAAAACTCTGCACTAATCTACCAAATTCTTGTCCGGTATTTGCGAGTAGTACTGCATCATCAACATACAATTTGAGATATTCCATCCATCACCATTCATTACCAACGCCATCCCTCTCTCCATTACTCGTGCTTTTACTTCTCTCATCACCCCATCCATATATATATATTGAACAACCATGGGGATATCACACAACCCTGTCGCACGCCCACACCGATCGTGAACCATTCACTTAGATATTAACCTTTACACATGCTTCACTACCATAATAAAAACTCTTGACGGCACCTAGCAGCTTACCATCTACACCATACATGCGCAAAACATTCCTCAATCCCTTTCTGTCCACTTTGTCGTATGCTTCTTCCACATCCATGAATGCCGTAAACACCTTATGGTCCTTCTCACAAGCCTTGACTATCTGTCTCATTGCACATTTTTGATCCACACATCCTCTGCCACTCCTAAAGCCACCCTGTTCATCACTCACTAGGACTTCTGATATCTCTCTTACTTTCACAATAATAATTCTTCCATATACCTTCCCTACCACACTCAATAAACTTATGCCACGATAATTCTTGCACTCACGTCGCTCGCCTTTATTTTTGTACAGGGGTACAGTCACAGCCTTTTTCCATTCTACAGGCACAGTTTCACTCATCCATGCCTTCTTACATTTCTCCAACAAACACTTCATTTCTCTCTCTCCGCTACACTTAAGCATCTCTGCATACACCTCATCAACCCCAGCTGCTTTCCCATTTTTCGGCCGCTTCACAGCACTCTTCACCTGTGCGAGTGTCACGTCTCCTGGCACTGCATTCCTTCTCTGCACACCCCCAAAACCAATCATGTTTACAGCCGCTCTACTCTGCTCTCTGTATTCCCATTCATCAGACTTTCAAAATATTCTTTCCATCTGGTCCTTACTTCATCCCCATGGGTTAATAATCTACCACTTACATCCTTCACACTTTCACATTTCTTTCCACTGTCACTTCATTTTTGCACCTCTTTCCAGAATAACTTCCTATTTTCAAAGTAATTTGCATTCATTTTTTTTCTAGATGATCATTTACCTCCTTCTTTTTCCTCTTCACTAGTCTCTTTAAGTGCTTCTTGCTCTCAGTATATTCAGTTGTAATTTCAGTTGAACTCCTGTCCTGTAACCACTCTAGCCACTTCTTCCTCTTTTCCTCCACTGCTCTCTTAACCTCATCATCCCACCATGCCGTACTCTTCTTCTTTGTTGATACTCTTGCCACACCACACACAACTTTAGCATCCCTAACTAAGCAATCCCTACATGCATTCCACAGACTGTCCAGATCCATTTCATTCCAATTCACTGATTCTAACTTCTCCTCTACTTTGGTTCTGTATTTATCTGCCATTTTCTTTGATCCTCAGCTTCTCGACTTTCAGCCTTTCTTCCTAACTGCTCCTGTCTCGCCTAATCCACGTCACTGCTCTCAGCTTCATCTTGCATACCACAATCATATGATCTGACAGGCCTCCAAATCGTCCTCTCACGGCCTTCGTATCAGCAACCATTCCCAGCATCGACCTCTCTACGAGCACGTAATCAATCAGGCTCCTTCTAGCACGATCCCCTTTCCCTCTGTACCATTTATGTGCATCTTTGTGTTTGAAGCACGAGTTACAAATGCACAACCTCCTCTCCTGACACATATCCTTCAGTCAATCCCCATTATCATTTTCTCCTGGTACTCCATTACAACCCATTGCATCATTCACAGGACCAGTACCTAATCTTTCATTCATGTCACCCATTACAAACACTTTATAACTCCTGGGCGTTTCTCCCATTACTTCATCCAGCTCATCCCAAAACCCGTCTCTGTCTCACTCCTGTCATCACTTACATTCAGATTTAATTCTTTTAGTTACTGGTATTTTGAAGGATACAGTTTTAAGTCTTCTAAAAAATAAATATAATGCCTATACGTTTTTATGGTGGAGAGGGACGCCTTCATGTAGTGGCACTGATATAACCAGGCGGCTCTACTGCCTGGTTATACAAACGTCCCTTAACTACTTCCCTATCCCCCGAAAGGATGATGGTGGACTGCAGAAGAGCAATTTTAATTTGTAATTCACTGGTCTCACGATTCCGATGAGCTTGGGGTTGCTACTACAACAACTACTGTTACCATTACTACTACTAC